>NW_027461767.1:300000-479729 GCF_050947455.1 Rhinoderma darwinii
TGGTCAGTGCTGCTCAGCAGGCAGCACTGGACTGGACTGGATTACAGCTGATACAAGGTGTGAAGGAACAAGGGGTGGCTGTGGGCATGCACTTGCTGCCGCTGCCAGTGTTTATCTGCATGGCAGCAGGGCATTTGGGCGTTGCCAGGAAGGCGTTTTTATGTAGATTCCTCCTCTTTCAGCACTGCATTGTGGTGCAAGCAAAAGAAGCAAATCCTGTCTGGCTTCCTCTCCGGCCTTTATTCACCTCCCGTGTAGCTGTGAGTGTGTGAGCCTGCAGGGCCCCATGGAATTGCCTAGAAGTAGGCTGAATCGCTGCAAGGGCTGAACAGCAGTATCGGGCAGGCTCGGGCAACGCGCGGCCCGTTCGGGTTATCGCTTCTCGGCCTTTTGGCTAAGATCAAGTGTAGTATCTGTTCTTATCAGTTTAATATCTGATACGTCCCCTATCTGGGGACCATATATTAAATGGATTTTTAGAACAGGGAGATGGAAATAGAGCTTGCTCTGTCCACTCCACGCATTGACCTGGTATTGCAGTATTTCCAGGACCGGTGCACCCTTTCCTTATGTGTTGACTAAAAGCAGATTCCAAAAGTGTTTTTTGTCTTTGCTATTGTTTCTGTCTTTCTGAAGGGATCTCCCCTTTTAATCCCATTATTTCAACACCTGTTGGACAATGCATGAGTGATAATGAGCTCATTGATTAAATGCAATTAATGAATAGATTGCCACCTCTTGTTGTGTGTCGTCTGTGTTTCTGTGTTTCCGGCATTTCACATTGGAACACCTCATTCACCTTCCTTGTCTTCTCTCCGCCCTCCCTTTTAGGTAAGTTAAAGAGCTGCACCTGAGCCAGCCACTGATTGATTGATTGATTGATTGATTGATTGATTGATTGATTGATTGATTGCAGCACAACAGTCAAATAGTGGAGTGGAGTAGGGGAACAGCAAACAGCCAATAAAGCAGCCCGCCCGCTCGCCTGCCCGCCACAATGGACCTACCTGTGTACACTAGATGGATGTGATGGAATGTACTGTCGTCCCTACATTTCAAGAAGAAGTAAGAATTGCAGTTGCAACAAAGCCTTGCTTGCCTACAAAGAGAGCAGCAATTTGGATTTGTTACTATGTTACCTAGAAGAATAACAAACTGTGCAAGGATGGAGGTTGTAGGAGCAAGGAGAAGTTGTCTGTAAAGTTGGTGGATGCCTATTTTCCATTTTGCAGTCCCTTGTCTCCCTCTTGTGGCCTCCTGGAGGCAACTAGCTGTGCAAAAAAAAGACAGCCTGGCGGCCGGCTGTTGCAGTGTTGCCCTCTCAGGCAACACTGAGTGACTGACTGAGCCTCACCGTCTTATATAAAGTTCAGACGGAACTTTGCACGTGTCATAGTGGAGCCCTCAGGATTCCAGAGCCAGCTTTCTGACATCATAATGGGGCCTCAGAGATAAAAGCCTGGGCCCAGGCAGTGTTGGTCAGTGCTGCTCAGCAGGCAGCACTGGACTGGACTGGATTACAGCTGATACAAGGTGTGAAGGAACAAGGGGTGGCTGTGGGCATGCACTTGCTGCCGCTGCCAGTGTTTATCTGCATGGCAGCAGGGCATTTGGGCGTTGCCAGGAAGGCGTTTTTATGTAGATTCCTCCTCTTTCAGCACTGCATTGTGGTGCAAGCAAAAGAAGCAAATCCTGTCTGGCTTCCTCTCCGGCCTTTATTCACCTCCCGTGTAGCTGTGAGTGTGTGAGCCTGCAGGGCCCCATGGAATTGCCTAGAAGTAGTCTGAATCGCTGCAAGGGCTGAACAGCAGTATCGGGCAGGCTCGGGCAACGCGCGGCCCGTTCGGGTTATCGCTTCTCGGCCTTTTGGCTAAGATCAAGTGTAGTATCTGTTCTTATCAGTTTAATATCTGATACGTCCCCTATCTGGGGACCATATATTAAATGGATTTTTAGAACAGGGAGATGGAAATAGAGCTTGCTCTGTCCACTCCACGCATTGACCTGGTATTGCAGTATTTCCAGGACCGGTGCACCCTTTCCTTATGTGTTGACTAAAAGCAGATTCCAAAAGTGTTTTTTGTCTTTGCTATTGTTTCTGTCTTTCTGAAGGGATCTCCCCTTTTAATCCCATTATTTCAACACCTGTTGGACAATGCATGAGTGATAATGAGCTCATTGATTAAATGCAATTAATGAATAGATTGCCACCTCTTGTTGTGTGTCGTCTGTGTTTCTGTGTTTCCGGCATTTCACATTGGAACACCTCATTCACCTTCCTTGTCTTCTCTCCGCCCTCCCTTTTAGGTAAGTTAAAGAGCTGCACCTGAGCCAGCCACTGATTGATTGATTGATTGATTGATTGATTGATTGATTGATTGATTGATTGATTGATGCAGCACAACAGTCAAATAGTGGAGTGGAGTAGGGGAACAGCAAACAGCCAATAAAGCAGCCCGCCCGCTCGCCTGCCCGCCACAATGGACCTACCTGTGTACACTAGATGGATGTGATGGAATGTACTGTCGTCCCTACATTTCAAGAAGAAGTAAGAATTGCAGTTGCAACAAAGCCTTGCTTGCCTACAAAGAGAGCAGCAATTTGGATTTGTTACTATGTTACCTAGAAGAATAACAAACTGTGCAAGGATGGAGGTTGTAGGAGCAAGGAGAAGTTGTCTGTAAAGTTGGTGGATGCCTATTTTCCATTTTGCAGTCCCTTGTCTCCCTCTTGTGGCCTCCTGGAGGCAACTAGCTGTGCAAAAAAAAGACAGCCTGGCGGCCGGCTGTTGCAGTGTTGCCCTCTCAGGCAACACTGAGTGACTGACTGAGCCTCACCGTCTTATATAAAGTTCAGACGGAACTTTGCACGTGTCATAGTGGAGCCCTCAGGATTCCAGAGCCAGCTTTCTGACATCATAATGGGGCCTCAGAGATAAAAGCCTGGGCCCAGGCAGTGTTGGTCAGTGCTGCTCAGCAGGCAGCACTGGACTGGACTGGATTACAGCTGATACAAGGTGTGAAGGAACAAGGGGTGGCTGTGGGCATGCACTTGCTGCCGCTGCCAGTGTTTATCTGCATGGCAGCAGGGCATTTGGGCGTTGCCAGGAAGGCGTTTTTATGTAGATTCCTCCTCTTTCAGCACTGCATTGTGGTGCAAGCAAAAGAAGCAAATCCTGTCTGGCTTCCTCTCCGGCCTTTATTCACCTCCCGTGTAGCTGTGAGTGTGTGAGCCTGCAGGGCCCCATGGAATTGCCTAGAAGTAGGCTGAATCGCTGCAAGGGCTGAACAGCAGTATCGGGCAGGCTCGGGCAACGCGCGGCCCGTTCGGGTTATCGCTTCTCGGCCTTTTGGCTAAGATCAAGTGTAGTATCTGTTCTTATCAGTTTAATATCTGATACGTCCCCTATCTGGGGACCATATATTAAATGGATTTTTAGAACAGGGAGATGGAAATAGAGCTTGCTCTGTCCACTCCACGCATTGACCTGGTATTGCAGTATTTCCAGGACCGGTGCACCCTTTCCTTATGTGTTGACTAAAAGCAGATTCCAAAAGTGTTTTTTGTCTTTGCTATTGTTTCTGTCTTTCTGAAGGGATCTCCCCTTTTAATCCCATTATTTCAACACCTGTTGGACAATGCATGAGTGATAATGAGCTCATTGATTAAATGCAATTAATGAATAGATTGCCACCTCTTGTTGTGTGTCGTCTGTGTTTCTGTGTTTCCGGCATTTCACATTGGAACACCTCATTCACCTTCCTTGTCTTCTCTCCGCCCTCCCTTTTAGGTAAGTTAAAGAGCTGCACCTGAGCCAGCCACTGATTGATTGATTGATTGATTGATTGATTGATTGATTGATTGATTGATTGATTGATGCAGCACAACAGTCAAATAGTGGAGTGGAGTAGGGGAACAGCAAACAGCCAATAAAGCAGCCCGCCCGCTCGCCTGCCCGCCACAATGGACCTACCTGTGTACACTAGATGGATGTGATGGAATGTACTGTCGTCCCTACATTTCAAGAAGAAGTAAGAATTGCAGTTGCAACAAAGCCTTGCTTGCCTACAAAGAGAGCAGCAATTTGGATTTGTTACTATGTTACCTAGAAGAATAACAAACTGTGCAAGGATGGAGGTTGTAGGAGCAAGGAGAAGTTGTCTGTAAAGTTGGTGGATGCCTATTTTCCATTTTGCAGTCCCTTGTCTCCCTCTTGTGGCCTCCTGGAGGCAACTAGCTGTGCAAAAAAAAGACAGCCTGGCGGCCGGCTGTTGCAGTGTTGCCCTCTCAGGCAACACTGAGTGACTGACTGAGCCTCACCGTCTTATATAAAGTTCAGACGGAACTTTGCACGTGTCATAGTGGAGCCCTCAGGATTCCAGAGCCAGCTTTCTGACATCATAATGGGGCCTCAGAGATAAAAGCCTGGGCCCAGGCAGTGTTGGTCAGTGCTGCTCAGCAGGCAGCACTGGACTGGACTGGATTACAGCTGATACAAGGTGTGAAGGAACAAGGGGTGGCTGTGGGCATGCACTTGCTGCCGCTGCCAGTGTTTATCTGCATGGCAGCAGGGCATTTGGGCGTTGCCAGGAAGGCGTTTTTATGTAGATTCCTCCTCTTTCAGCACTGCATTGTGGTGCAAGCAAAAGAAGCAAATCCTGTCTGGCTTCCTCTCCGGCCTTTATTCACCTCCCGTGTAGCTGTGAGTGTGTGAGCCTGCAGGGCCCCATGGAATTGCCTAGAAGTAGGCTGAATCGCTGCAAGGGCTGAACAGCAGTATCGGGCAGGCTCGGGCAACGCGCGGCCCGTTCGGGTTATCGCTTCTCGGCCTTTTGGCTAAGATCAAGTGTAGTATCTGTTCTTATCAGTTTAATATCTGATACGTCCCCTATCTGGGGACCATATATTAAATGGATTTTTAGAACAGGGAGATGGAAATAGAGCTTGCTCTGTCCACTCCACGCATTGACCTGGTATTGCAGTATTTCCAGGACCGGTGCACCCTTTCCTTATGTGTTGACTAAAAGCAGATTCCAAAAGTGTTTTTTGTCTTTGCTATTGTTTCTGTCTTTCTGAAGGGATCTCCCCTTTTAATCCCATTATTTCAACACCTGTTGGACAATGCATGAGTGATAATGAGCTCATTGATTAAATGCAATTAATGAATAGATTGCCACCTCTTGTTGTGTGTCGTCTGTGTTTCTGTGTTTCCGGCATTTCACATTGGAACACCTCATTCACCTTCCTTGTCTTCTCTCCGCCCTCCCTTTTAGGTAAGTTAAAGAGCTGCACCTGAGCCAGCCACTGATTGATTGATTGATTGATTGATTGATTGATTGATTGATTGATTGATGCAGCACAACAGTCAAATAGTGGAGTGGAGTAGGGGAACAGCAAACAGCCAATAAAGCAGCCCGCCCGCTCGCCTGCCCGCCACAATGGACCTACCTGTGTACACTAGATGGATGTGATGGAATGTACTGTCGTCCCTACATTTCAAGAAGAAGTAAGAATTGCAGTTGCAACAAAGCCTTGCTTGCCTACAAAGAGAGCAGCAATTTGGATTTGTTACTATGTTACCTAGAAGAATAACAAACTGTGCAAGGATGGAGGTTGTAGGAGCAAGGAGAAGTTGTCTGTAAAGTTGGTGGATGCCTATTTTCCATTTTGCAGTCCCTTGTCTCCCTCTTGTGGCCTCCTGGAGGCAACTAGCTGTGCAAAAAAAAGACAGCCTGGCGGCCGGCTGTTGCAGTGTTGCCCTCTCAGGCAACACTGAGTGACTGACTGAGCCTCACCGTCTTATATAAAGTTCAGACGGAACTTTGCACGTGTCATAGTGGAGCCCTCAGGATTCCAGAGCCAGCTTTCTGACATCATAATGGGGCCTCAGAGATAAAAGCCTGGGCCCAGGCAGTGTTGGTCAGTGCTGCTCAGCAGGCAGCACTGGACTGGACTGGATTACAGCTGATACAAGGTGTGAAGGAACAAGGGGTGGCTGTGGGCATGCACTTGCTGCCGCTGCCAGTGTTTATCTGCATGGCAGCAGGGCATTTGGGCGTTGCCAGGAAGGCGTTTTTATGTAGATTCCTCCTCTTTCAGCACTGCATTGTGGTGCAAGCAAAAGAAGCAAATCCTGTCTGGCTTCCTCTCCGGCCTTTATTCACCTCCCGTGTAGCTGTGAGTGTGTGAGCCTGCAGGGCCCCATGGAATTGCCTAGAAGTAGGCTGAATCGCTGCAAGGGCTGAACAGCAGTATCGGGCAGGCTCGGGCAACGCGCGGCCCGTTCGGGTTATCGCTTCTCGGCCTTTTGGCTAAGATCAAGTGTAGTATCTGTTCTTATCCGTTTAATATCTGATACGTCCCCTATCTGGGGACCATATATTAAATGGATTTTTAGAACAGGGAGATGGAAATAGAGCTTGCTCTGTCCACTCCACGCATTGACCTGGTATTGCAGTATTTCCAGGACCGGTGCACCCTTTCCTTATGTGTTGACTAAAAGCAGATTCCAAAAGTGTTTTTTGTCTTTGCTATTGTTTCTGTCTTTCTGAAGGGATCTCCCCTTTTAATCCCATTATTTCAACACCTGTTGGACAATGCATGAGTGATAATGAGCTCATTGATTAAATGCAATTAATGAATAGATTGCCACCTCTTGTTGTGTGTCGTCTGTGTTTCTGTGTTTCCGGCATTTCACATTGGAACACCTCATTCACCTTCCTTGTCTTCTCTCCGCCCTCCCTTTTAGGTAAGTTAAAGAGCTGCACCTGAGCCAGCCACTGATTGATTGATTGATTGATTGATTGATTGATTGATTGATTGATTGATTGATTGATTGATTGATTGATTGATTGATGCAGCACAACAGTCAAATAGTGGAGTGGAGTAGGGGAACAGCAAACAGCCAATAAAGCAGCCCGCCCGCTCGCCTGCCCGCCACAATGGACCTACCTGTGTACACTAGATGGATGTGATGGAATGTACTGTCGTCCCTACATTTCAAGAAGAAGTAAGAATTGCAGTTGCAACAAAGCCTTGCTTGCCTACAAAGAGAGCAGCAATTTGGATTTGTTACTATGTTACCTAGAAGAATAACAAACTGTGCAAGGATGGAGGTTGTAGGAGCAAGGAGAAGTTGTCTGTAAAGTTGGTGGATGCCTATTTTCCATTTTGCAGTCCCTTGTCTCCCTCTTGTGGCCTCCTGGAGGCAACTAGCTGTGCAAAAAAAAGACAGCCTGGCGGCCGGCTGTTGCAGTGTTGCCCTCTCAGGCAACACTGAGTGACTGACTGAGCCTCACCGTCTTATATAAAGTTCAGACGGAACTTTGCACGTGTCATAGTGGAGCCCTCAGGATTCCAGAGCCAGCTTTCTGACATCATAATGGGGCCTCAGAGATAAAAGCCTGGGCCCAGGCAGTGTTGGTCAGTGCTGCTCAGCAGGCAGCACTGGACTGGACTGGATTACAGCTGATACAAGGTGTGAAGGAACAAGGGGTGGCTGTGGGCATGCACTTGCTGCCGCTGCCAGTGTTTATCTGCATGGCAGCAGGGCATTTGGGCGTTGCCAGGAAGGCGTTTTTATGTAGATTCCTCCTCTTTCAGCACTGCATTGTGGTGCAAGCAAAAGAAGCAAATCCTGTCTGGCTTCCTCTCCGGCCTTTATTCACCTCCCGTGTAGCTGTGAGTGTGTGAGCCTGCAGGGCCCCATGGAATTGCCTAGAAGTAGGCTGAATCGCTGCAAGGGCTGAACAGCAGTATCGGGCAGGCTCGGGCAACGCGCGGCCCGTTCGGGTTATCGCTTCTCGGCCTTTTGGCTAAGATCAAGTGTAGTATCTGTTCTTATCAGTTTAATATCTGATACGTCCCCTATCTGGGGACCATATATTAAATGGATTTTTAGAACAGGGAGATGGAAATAGAGCTTGCTCTGTCCACTCCACGCATTGACCTGGTATTGCAGTATTTCCAGGACCGGTGCACCCTTTCCTTATGTGTTGACTAAAAGCAGATTCCAAAAGTGTTTTTTGTCTTTGCTATTGTTTCTGTCTTTCTGAAGGGATCTCCCCCTTTAATCCCATTATTTCAACACCTGTTGGACAATGCATGAGTGATAATGAGCTCATTGATTAAATGCAATTAATGAATAGATTGCCACCTCTTGTTGTGTGTCGTCTGTGTTTCTGTGTTTCCGGCATTTCACATTGGAACACCTCATTCACCTTCCTTGTCTTCTCTCCGCCCTCCCTTTTAGGTAAGTTAAAGAGCTGCACCTGAGCCAGCCACTGATTGATTGATTGATTGATTGATTGATTGATTGATTGATTGATTGATTGATTGATTGATTGATGCAGCACAACAGTCAAATAGTGGAGTGGAGTAGGGGAACAGCAAACAGCCAATAAAGCAGCCCGCCCGCTCGCCTGCCCGCCACAATGGACCTACCTGTGTACACTAGATGGATGTGATGGAATGTACTGTCGTCCCTACATTTCAAGAAGAAGTAAGAATTGCAGTTGCAACAAAGCCTTGCTTGCCTACAAAGAGAGCAGCAATTTGGATTTGTTACTATGTTACCTAGAAGAATAACAAACTGTGCAAGGATGGAGGTTGTAGGAGCAAGGAGAAGTTGTCTGTAAAGTTGGTGGATGCCTATTTTCCATTTTGCAGTCCCTTGTCTCCCTCTTGTGGCCTCCTGGAGGCAACTAGCTGTGCAAAAAAAAGACAGCCTGGCGGCCGGCTGTTGCAGTGTTGCCCTCTCAGGCAACACTGAGTGACTGACTGAGCCTCACCGTCTTATATAAAGTTCAGACGGAACTTTGCACGTGTCATAGTGGAGCCCTCAGGATTCCAGAGCCAGCTTTCTGACATCATAATGGGGCCTCAGAGATAAAAGCCTGGGCCCAGGCAGTGTTGGTCAGTGCTGCTCAGCAGGCAGCACTGGACTGGACTGGATTACAGCTGATACAAGGTGTGAAGGAACAAGGGGTGGCTGTGGGCATGCACTTGCTGCCGCTGCCAGTGTTTATCTGCATGGCAGCAGGGCATTTGGGCGTTGCCAGGAAGGCGTTTTTATGTAGATTCCTCCTCTTTCAGCACTGCATTGTGGTGCAAGCAAAAGAAGCAAATCCTGTCTGGCTTCCTCTCCGGCCTTTATTCACCTCCCGTGTAGCTGTGAGTGTGTGAGCCTGCAGGGCCCCATGGAATTGCCTAGAAGTAGGCTGAATCGCTGCAAGGGCTGAACAGCAGTATCGGGCAGGCTCGGGCAACGCGCGGCCCGTTCGGGTTATCGCTTCTCGGCCTTTTGGCTAAGATCAAGTGTAGTATCTGTTCTTATCAGTTTAATATCTGATACGTCCCCTATCTGGGGACCATATATTAAATGGATTTTTAGAACAGGGAGATGGAAATAGAGCTTGCTCTGTCCACTCCACGCATTGACCTGGTATTGCAGTATTTCCAGGACCGGTGCACCCTTTCCTTATGTGTTGACTAAAAGCAGATTCCAAAAGTGTTTTTTGTCTTTGCTATTGTTTCTGTCTTTCTGAAGGGATCTCCCCTTTTAATCCCATTATTTCAACACCTGTTGGACAATGCATGAGTGATAATGAGCTCATTGATTAAATGCAATTAATGAATAGATTGCCACCTCTTGTTGTGTGTCGTCTGTGTTTCTGTGTTTCCGGCATTTCACATTGGAACACCTCATTCACCTTCCTTGTCTTCTCTCCGCCCTCCCTTTTAGGTAAGTTAAAGAGCTGCACCTGAGCCAGCGATTGATTGATTGATTGATTGATTGATTGATTGATTGATTGATTGATTGATTGATTGATGCAGCACAACAGTCAAATAGTGGAGTGGAGTAGGGGAACAGCAAACAGCCAATAAAGCAGCCCGCCCGCTCGCCTGCCCGCCACAATGGACCTACCTGTGTACACTAGATGGATGTGATGGAATGTACTGTCGTCCCTACATTTCAAGAAGAAGTAAGAATTGCAGTTGCAACAAAGCCTTGCTTGCCTACAAAGAGAGCAGCAATTTGGATTTGTTACTATGTTACCTAGAAGAATAACAAACTGTGCAAGGATGGAGGTTGTAGGAGCAAGGAGAAGTTGTCTGTAAAGTTGGTGGATGCCTATTTTCCATTTTGCAGTCCCTTGTCTCCCTCTTGTGGCCTCCTGGAGGCAACTAGCTGTGCAAAAAAAAGACAGCCTGGCGGCCGGCTGTTGCAGTGTTGCCCTCTCAGGCAACACTGAGTGACTGACTGAGCCTCACCGTCTTATATAAAGTTCAGACGGAACTTTGCACGTGTCATAGTGGAGCCCTCAGGATTCCAGAGCCAGCTTTCTGACATCATAATGGGGCCTCAGAGATAAAAGCCTGGGCCCAGGCAGTGTTGGTCAGTGCTGCTCAGCAGGCAGCACTGGACTGGACTGGATTACAGCTGATACAAGGTGTGAAGGAACAAGGGGTGGCTGTGGGCATGCACTTGCTGCCGCTGCCAGTGTTTATCTGCATGGCAGCAGGGCATTTGGGCGTTGCCAGGAAGGCGTTTTTATGTAGATTCCTCCTCTTTCAGCACTGCATTGTGGTGCAAGCAAAAGAAGCAAATCCTGTCTGGCTTCCTCTCCGGCCTTTATTCACCTCCCGTGTAGCTGTGAGTGTGTGAGCCTGCAGGGCCCCATGGAATTGCCTAGAAGTAGGCTGAATCGCTGCAAGGGCTGAACAGCAGTATCGGGCAGGCTCGGGCAACGCGCGGCCCGTTCGGGTTATCGCTTCTCGGCCTTTTGGCTAAGATCAAGTGTAGTATCTGTTCTTATCAGTTTAATATCTGATACGTCCCCTATCTGGGGACCATATATTAAATGGATTTTTAGAACAGGGAGATGGAAATAGAGCTTGCTCTGTCCACTCCACGCATTGACCTGGTATTGCAGTATTTCCAGGACCGGTGCACCCTTTCCTTATGTGTTGACTAAAAGCAGATTCCAAAAGTGTTTTTTGTCTTTGCTATTGTTTCTGTCTTTCTGAAGGGATCTCCCCTTTTAATCCCATTATTTCAACACCTGTTGGACAATGCATGAGTGATAATGAGCTCATTGATTAAATGCAATTAATGAATAGATTGCCACCTCTTGTTGTGTGTCGTCTGTGTTTCTGTGTTTCCGGCATTTCACATTGGAACACCTCATTCACCTTCCTTGTCTTCTCTCCGCCCTCCCTTTTAGGTAAGTTAAAGAGCTGCACCTGAGCCAGCCACTGATTGATTGATTGATTGATTGATTGATTGATTGATTGATTGATTGATTGATTGATGCAGCACAACAGTCAAATAGTGGAGTGGAGTAGGGGAACAGCAAACAGCCAATAAAGCAGCCCGCCCGCTCGCCTGCCCGCCACAATGGACCTACCTGTGTACACTAGATGGATGTGATGGAATGTACTGTCGTCCCTACATTTCAAGAAGAAGTAAGAATTGCAGTTGCAACAAAGCCTTGCTTGCCTACAAAGAGAGCAGCAATTTGGATTTGTTACTATGTTACCTAGAAGAATAACAAACTGTGCAAGGATGGAGGTTGTAGGAGCAAGGAGAAGTTGTCTGTAAAGTTGGTGGATGCCTATTTTCCATTTTGCAGTCCCTTGTCTCCCTCTTGTGGCCTCCTGGAGGCAACTAGCTGTGCAAAAAAAAGACAGCCTGGCGGCCGGCTGTTGCAGTGTTGCCCTCTCAGGCAACACTGAGTGACTGACTGAGCCTCACCGTCTTATATAAAGTTCAGACGGAACTTTGCACGTGTCATAGTGGAGCCCTCAGGATTCCAGAGCCAGCTTTCTGACATCATAATGGGGCCTCAGAGATAAAAGCCTGGGCCCAGGCAGTGTTGGTCAGTGCTGCTCAGCAGGCAGCACTGGACTGGACTGGATTACAGCTGATACAAGGTGTGAAGGAACAAGGGGTGGCTGTGGGCATGCACTTGCTGCCGCTGCCAGTGTTTATCTGCATGGCAGCAGGGCATTTGGGCGTTGCCAGGAAGGCGTTTTTATGTAGATTCCTCCTCTTTCAGCACTGCATTGTGGTGCAAGCAAAAGAAGCAAATCCTGTCTGGCTTCCTCTCCGGCCTTTATTCACCTCCCGTGTAGCTGTGAGTGTGTGAGCCTGCAGGGCCCCATGGAATTGCCTAGAAGTAGGCTGAATCGCTGCAAGGGCTGAACAGCAGTATCGGGCAGGCTCGGGCAACGCGCGGCCCGTTCGGGTTATCGCTTCTCGGCCTTTTGGCTAAGATCAAGTGTAGTATCTGTTCTTATCAGTTTAATATCTGATACGTCCCCTATCTGGGGACCATATATTAAATGGATTTTTAGAACAGGGAGATGGAAATAGAGCTTGCTCTGTCCACTCCACGCATTGACCTGGTATTGCAGTATTTCCAGGACCGGTGCACCCTTTCCTTATGTGTTGACTAAAAGCAGATTCCAAAAGTGTTTTTTGTCTTTGCTATTGTTTCTGTCTTTCTGAAGGGATCTCCCCTTTTAATCCCATTATTTCAACACCTGTTGGACAATGCATGAGTGATAATGAGCTCATTGATTAAATGCAATTAATGAATAGATTGCCACCTCTTGTTGTGTGTCGTCTGTGTTTCTGTGTTTCCGGCATTTCACATTGGAACACCTCATTCACCTTCCTTGTCTTCTCTCCGCCCTCCCTTTTAGGTAAGTTAAAGAGCTGCACCTGAGCCAGCCACTGATTGATTGATTGATTGATTGATTGATTGATTGATTGATTGATTGATTGATGCAGCACAACAGTCAAATAGTGGAGTGGAGTAGGGGAACAGCAAACAGCCAATAAAGCAGCCCGCCCGCTCGCCTGCCCGCCACAATGGACCTACCTGTGTTCACTAGATGGATGTGATGGAATGTACTGTCGTCCCTACATTTCAAGAAGAAGTAAGAATTGCAGTTGCAACAAAGCCTTGCTTGCCTACAAAGAGAGCAGCAATTTGGATTTGTTACTATGTTACCTAGAAGAATAACAAACTGTGCAAGGATGGAGGTTGTAGGAGCAAGGAGAAGTTGTCTGTAAAGTTGGTGGATGCCTATTTTCCATTTTGCAGTCCCTTGTCTCCCTCTTGTGGCCTCCTGGAGGCAACTAGCTGTGCAAAAAAAAGACAGCCTGGCGGCCGGCTGTTGCAGTGTTGCCCTCTCAGGCAACACTGAGTGACTGACTGAGCCTCACCGTCTTATATAAAGTTCAGACGGAACTTTGCACGTGTCATAGTGGAGCCCTCAGGATTCCAGAGCCAGCTTTCTGACATCATAATGGGGCCTCAGAGATAAAAGCCTGGGCCCAGGCAGTGTTGGTCAGTGCTGCTCAGCAGGCAGCACTGGACTGGACTGGATTACAGCTGATACAAGGTGTGAAGGAACAAGGGGTGGCTGTGGGCATGCACTTGCTGCCGCTGCCAGTGTTTATCTGCATGGCAGCAGGGCATTTGGGCGTTGCCAGGAAGGCGTTTTTATGTAGATTCCTCCTCTTTCAGCACTGCATTGTGGTGCAAGCAAAAGAAGCAAATCCTGTCTGGCTTCCTCTCCGGCCTTTATTCACCTCCCGTGTAGCTGTGAGTGTGTGAGCCTGCAGGGCCCCATGGAATTGCCTAGAAGTAGGCTGAATCGCTGCAAGGGCTGAACAGCAGTATCGGGCAGGCTCGGGCAACGCGCGGCCCGTTCGGGTTATCGCTTCTCGGCCTTTTGGCTAAGATCAAGTGTAGTATCTGTTCTTATCAGTTTAATATCTGATACGTCCCCTATCTGGGGACCATATATTAAATGGATTTTTAGAACAGGGAGATGGAAATAGAGCTTGCTCTGTCCACTCCACGCATTGACCTGGTATTGCAGTATTTCCAGGACCGGTGCACCCTTTCCTTATGTGTTGACTAAAAGCAGATTCCAAAAGTGTTTTTTGTCTTTGCTATTGTTTCTGTCTTTCTGAAGGGATCTCCCCTTTTAATCCCATTATTTCAACACCTGTTGGACAATGCATGAGTGATAATGAGCTCATTGATTAAATGCAATTAATGAATAGATTGCCACCTCTTGTTGTGTGTCGTCTGTGTTTCTGTGTTTCCGGCATTTCACATTGGAACACCTCATTCACCTTCCTTGTCTTCTCTCCGCCCTCCCTTTTAGGTAAGTTAAAGAGCTGCACCTGAGCCAGCCACTGATTGATTGATTGATTGATTGATTGATTGATTGATTGATTGATTGATTGATTGATTGATTGATTGATGCAGCACAACAGTCAAATAGTGGAGTGGAGTAGGGGAACAGCAAACAGCCAATAAAGCAGCCCGCCCGCTCGCCTGCCCGCCACAATGGACCTACCTGTGTACACTAGATGGATGTGATGGAATGTACTGTCGTCCCTACATTTCAAGAAGAAGTAAGAATTGCAGTTGCAACAAAGCCTTGCTTGCCTACAAAGAGAGCAGCAATTTGGATTTGTTACTATGTTACCTAGAAGAATAACAAACTGTGCAAGGATGGAGGTTGTAGGAGCAAGGAGAAGTTGTCTGTAAAGTTGGTGGATGCCTATTTTCCATTTTGCAGTCCCTTGTCTCCCTCTTGTGGCCTCCTGGAGGCAACTAGCTGTGCAAAAAAAAGACAGCCTGGCGGCCGGCTGTTGCAGTGTTGCCCTCTCAGGCAACACTGAGTGACTGACTGAGCCTCACCGTCTTATATAAAGTTCAGACGGAACTTTGCACGTGTCATAGTGGAGCCCTCAGGATTCCAGAGCCAGCTTTCTGACATCATAATGGGGCCTCAGAGATAAAAGCCTGGGCCCAGGCAGTGTTGGTCAGTGCTGCTCAGCAGGCAGCACTGGACTGGACTGGATTACAGCTGATACAAGGTGTGAAGGAACAAGGGGTGGCTGTGGGCATGCACTTGCTGCCGCTGCCAGTGTTTATCTGCATGGCAGCAGGGCATTTGGGTGTTGCCAGGAAGGCGTTTTTATGTAGATTCCTCCTCTTTCAGCACTGCATTGTGGTGCAAGCAAAAGAAGCAAATCCTGTCTGGCTTCCTCTCCGGCCTTTATTCACCTCCCGTGTAGCTGTGAGTGTGTGAGCCTGCAGGGCCCCATGGAATTGCCTAGAAGTAGGCTGAATCGCTGCAAGGGCTGAACAGCAGTATCGGGCAGGCTCGGGCAACGCGCGGCCCGTTCGGGTTATCGCTTCTCGGCCTTTTGGCTAAGATCAAGTGTAGTATCTGTACTTATCAGTTTAATATCTGATACGTCCCCTATCTGGGGACCATATATTAAATGGATTTTTAGAACAGGGAGATGGAAATAGAGCTTGCTCTGTCCACTCCACGCATTGACCTGGTATTGCAGTATTTCCAGGACCGGTGCACCCTTTCCTTATGTGTTGACTAAAAGCAGATTCCAAAAGTGTTTTTTGTCTTTGCTATTGTTTCTGTCTTTCTGAAGGGATCTCCCCTTTTAATCCCATTATTTCAACACCTGTTGGACAATGCATGAGTGATAATGAGCTCATTGATTAAATGCAATTAATGAATAGATTGACACCTCTTGTTGTGTGTCGTCTGTGTTTCTGTGTTTCCGGCATTTCACATTGGAACACCTCTTTCACCTTCCTTGTCTTCTCTCCGCCCTCCCTTTTAGGTAAGTTAAAGAGCTGCACCTGAGCCAGCCACTGATTGATTGATTGATTGATTGATTGATTGATTGATTGATTGATTGATGCAGCACAACAGTCAAATAGTGGAGTGGAGTAGGGGAACAGCAAACAGCCAATAAAGCAGCCCGCCCGCTCGCCTGCCCGCCACAATGGACCTACCTGTGTACACTAGATGGATGTGATGGAATGTACTGTCGTCCCTACATTTCAAGAAGAAGTAAGAATTGCAGTTGCAACAAAGCCTTGCTTGCCTACAAAGAGAGCAGCAATTTGGATTTGTTACTATGTTACCTAGAAGAATAACAAACTGTGCAAGGATGGAGGTTGTAGGAGCAAGGAGAAGTTGTCTGTAAAGTTGGTGGATGCCTATTTTCCATTTTGCAGTCCCTTGTCTCCCTCTTGTGGCCTCCTGGAGGCAACTAGCTGTGCAAAAAAAAGACAGCCTGGCGGCCGGCTGTTGCAGTGTTGCCCTCTCAGGCAACACTGAGTGACTGACTGAGCCTCACCGTCTTATATAAAGTTCAGACGGAACTTTGCACGTGTCATAGTGGAGCCCTCAGGATTCCAGAGCCAGCTTTCTGACATCATAATGGGGCCTCAGAGATAAAAGCCTGGGCCCAGGCAGTGTTGGTCAGTGCTGCTCAGCAGGCAGCACTGGACTGGACTGGATTACAGCTGATACAAGGTGTGAAGGAACAAGGGGTGGCTGTGGGCATGCACTTGCTGCCGCTGCCAGTGTTTATCTGCATGGCAGCAGGGCATTTGGGCGTTGCCAGGAAGGCGTTTTTATGTAGATTCCTCCTCTTTCAGCACTGCATTGTGGTGCAAGCAAAAGAAGCAAATCCTGTCTGGCTTCCTCTCCGGCCTTTATTCACCTCCCGTGTAGCTGTGAGTGTGTGAGCCTGCAGGGCCCCATGGAATTGCCTAGAAGTAGGCTGAATCGCTGCAAGGGCTGAACAGCAGTATCGGGCAGGCTCGGGCAACGCGCGGCCCGTTCGGGTTATCGCTTCTCGGCCTTTTGGCTAAGATCAAGTGTAGTATCTGTTCTTATCAGTTTAATATCTGATACGTCCCCTATCTGGGGACCATATATTAAATGGATTTTTAGAACAGGGAGATGGAAATAGAGCTTGCTCTGTCCACTCCACGCATTGACCTGGTATTGCAGTATTTCCAGGACCGGTGCACCCTTTCCTTATGTGTTGACTAAAAGCAGATTCCAAAAGTGTTTTTTGTCTTTGCTATTGTTTCTGTCTTTCTGAAGGGATCTCCCCTTTTAATCCCATTATTTCAACACCTGTTGGACAATGCATGAGTGATAATGAGCTCATTGATTAAATGCAATTAATGAATAGATTGCCACCTCTTGTTGTGTGTCGTCTGTGTTTCTGTGTTTCCGGCATTTCACATTGGAACACCTCATTCACCTTCCTTGTCTTCTCTCCGCCCTCCCTTTTAGGTAAGTTAAAGAGCTGCACCTGAGCCAGCCACTGATTGATTGATTGATTGATTGATTGATTGATTGATTGATGCAGCACAACAGTCAAATAGTGGAGTGGAGTAGGGGAACAGCAAACAGCCAATAAAGCAGCCCGCCCGCTCGCCTGCCCGCCACAATGGACCTACCTGTGTACACTAGATGGATGTGATGGAATGTACTGTCGTCCCTACATTTCAAGAAGAAGTAAGAATTGCAGTTGCAACAAAGCCTTGCTTGCCTACAAAGAGAGCAGCAATTTGGATTTGTTACTATGTTACCTAGAAGAATAACAAACTGTGCAAGGATGGAGGTTGTAGGAGCAAGGAGAAGTTGTCTGTAAAGTTGGTGGATGCCTATTTTCCATTTTGCAGTCCCTTGTCTCCCTCTTGTGGCCTCCTGGAGGCAACTAGCTGTGCAAAAAAAAGACAGCCTGGCGGCCGGCTGTTGCAGTGTTGCCCTCTCAGGCAACACTGAGTGACTGACTGAGCCTCACCGTCTTATATAAAGTTCAGACGGAACTTTGCACGTGTCATAGTGGAGCCCTCAGGATTCCAGAGCCAGCTTTCTGACATCATAATGGGGCCTCAGAGATAAAAGCCTGGGCCCAGGCAGTGTTGGTCAGTGCTGCTCAGCAGGCAGCACTGGACTGGACTGGATTACAGCTGATACAAGGTGTGAAGGAACAAGGGGTGGCTGTGGGCATGCACTTGCTGCCGCTGCCAGTGTTTATCTGCATGGCAGCAGGGCATTTGGGCGTTGCCAGGAAGGCGTTTTTATGTAGATTCCTCCTCTTTCAGCACTGCATTGTGGTGCAAGCAAAAGAAGCAAATCCTGTCTGGCTTCCTCTCCGGCCTTTATTCACCTCCCGTGTAGCTGTGAGTGTGTGAGCCTGCAGGGCCCCATGGAATTGCCTAGAAGTAGGCTGAATCGCTGCAAGGGCTGAACAGCAGTATCGGGCAGGCTCGGGCAACGCGCGGCCCGTTCGGGTTATCGCTTCTCGGCCTTTTGGCTAAGATCAAGTGTAGTATCTGTTCTTATCAGTTTAATATCTGATACGTCCCCTATCTGGGGACCATATATTAAATGGATTTTTAGAACAGGGAGATGGAAATAGAGCTTGCTCTGTCCACTCCACGCATTGACCTGGTATTGCAGTATTTCCAGGACCGGTGCACCCTTTCCTTATGTGTTGACTAAAAGCAGATTCCAAAAGTGTTTTTTGTCTTTGCTATTGTTTCTGTCTTTCTGAAGGGATCTCCCCTTTTAATCCCATTATTTCAACACCTGTTGGACAATGCATGAGTGATAATGAGCTCATTGATTAAATGCAATTAATGAATAGATTGCCACCTCTTGTTGTGTGTCGTCTGTGTTTCTGTGTTTCCGGCATTTCACATTGGAACACCTCATTCACCTTCCTTGTCTTCTCTCCGCCCTCCCTTTTAGGTAAGTTAAAGAGCTGCACCTGAGCCAGCCACTGATTGATTGATTGATTGATTGATTGATTGATTGATTGATTGATTGATTGATTGATTGATTGATTGATTGATGCAGCACAACAGTCAAATAGTGGAGTGGAGTAGGGGAACAGCAAACAGCCAATAAAGCAGCCCGCCCGCTCGCCTGCCCGCCACAATGGACCTACCTGTGTTCACTAGATGGATGTGATGGAATGTACTGTCGTCCCTACATTTCAAGAAGAAGTAAGAATTGCAGTTGCAACAAAGCCTTGCTTGCCTACAAAGAGAGCAGCAATTTGGATTTGTTACTATGTTACCTAGAAGAATAACAAACTGTGCAAGGATGGAGGTTGTAGGAGCAAGGAGAAGTTGTCTGTAAAGTTGGTGGATGCCTATTTTCCATTTTGCAGTCCCTTGTCTCCCTCTTGTGGCCTCCTGGAGGCAACTAGCTGTGCAAAAAAAAGACAGCCTGGCGGCCGGCTGTTGCAGTGTTGCCCTCTCAGGCAACACTGAGTGACTGACTGAGCCTCACCGTCTTATATAAAGTTCAGACGGAACTTTGCACGTGTCATAGTGGAGCCCTCAGGATTCCAGAGCCAGCTTTCTGACATCATAATGGGGCCTCAGAGATAAAAGCCTGGGCCCAGGCAGTGTTGGTCAGTGCTGCTCAGCAGGCAGCACTGGACTGGACTGGATTACAGCTGATACAAGGTGTGAAGGAACAAGGGGTGGCTGTGGGCATGCACTTGCTGCCGCTGCCAGTGTTTATCTGCATGGCAGCAGGGCATTTGGGCGTTGCCAGGAAGGCGTTTTTATGTAGATTCCTCCTCTTTCAGCACTGCATTGTGGTGCAAGCAAAAGAAGCAAATCCTGTCTGGCTTCCTCTCCGGCCTTTATTCACCTCCCGTGTAGCTGTGAGTGTGTGAGCCTGCAGGGCCCCATGGAATTGCCTAGAAGTAGGCTGAATCGCTGCAAGGGCTGAACAGCAGTATCGGGCAGGCTCGGGCAACGCGCGGCCCGTTCGGGTTATCGCTTCTCGGCCTTTTGGCTAAGATCAAGTGTAGTATCTGTTCTTATCAGTTTAATATCTGATACGTCCCCTATCTGGGGACCATATATTAAATGGATTTTTAGAACAGGGAGATGGAAATAGAGCTTGCTCTGTCCACTCCACGCATTGACCTGGTATTGCAGTATTTCCAGGACCGGTGCACCCTTTCCTTATGTGTTGACTAAAAGCAGATTCCAAAAGTGTTTTTTGTCTTTGCTATTGTTTCTGTCTTTCTGAAGGGATCTCCCCTTTTAATCCCATTATTTCAACACCTGTTGGACAATGCATGAGTGATAATGAGCTCATTGATTAAATGCAATTAATGAATAGATTGCCACCTCTTGTTGTGTGTCGTCTGTGTTTCTGTGTTTCCGGCATTTCACATTGGAACACCTCATTCACCTTCCTTGTCTTCTCTCCGCCCTCCCTTTTAGGTAAGTTAAAGAGCTGCACCTGAGCCAGCCACTGATTGATTGATTGATTGATTGATTGATTGATTGATTGATTGATTGATTGATGCAGCACAACAGTCAAATAGTGGAGTGGAGTAGGGGAACAGCAAACAGCCAATAAAGCAGCCCGCCCGCTCGCCTGCCCGCCACAATGGACCTACCTGTGTACACTAGATGGATGTGATGGAATGTACTGTCGTCCCTACATTTCAAGAAGAAGTAAGAATTGCAGTTGCAACAAAGCCTTGCTTGCCTACAAAGAGAGCAGCAATTTGGATTTGTTACTATGTTACCTAGAAGAATAACAAACTGTGCAAGGATGGAGGTTGTAGGAGCAAGGAGAAGTTGTCTGTAAAGTTGGTGGATGCCTATTTTCCATTTTGCAGTCCCTTGTCTCCCTCTTGTGGCCTCCTGGAGGCAACTAGCTGTGCAAAAAAAAGACAGCCTGGCGGCCGGCTGTTGCAGTGTTGCCCTCTCAGGCAACACTGAGTGACTGACTGAGCCTCACCGTCTTATATAAAGTTCAGACGGAACTTTGCACGTGTCATAGTGGAGCCCTCAGGATTCCAGAGCCAGCTTTCTGACATCATAATGGGGCCTCAGAGATAAAAGCCTGGGCCCAGGCAGTGTTGGTCAGTGCTGCTCAGCAGGCAGCACTGGACTGGACTGGATTACAGCTGATACAAGGTGTGAAGGAACAAGGGGTGGCTGTGGGCATGCACTTGCTGCCGCTGCCAGTGTTTATCTGCATGGCAGCAGGGCATTTGGGTGTTGCCAGGAAGGCGTTTTTATGTAGATTCCTCCTCTTTCAGCACTGCATTGTAGTGCAAGCAAAAGAAGCAAATCCTGTCTGGCTTCCTCTCCGGCCTTTATTCACCTCCCGTGTAGCTGTGAGTGTGTGAGCCTGCAGGGCCCCATGGAATTGCCTAGAAGTAGGCTGAATCGCTGCAAGGGCTGAACAGCAGTATCGGGCAGGCTCGGGCAACGCGCGGCCCGTTCGGGTTATCGCTTCTCGGCCTTTTGGCTAAGATCAAGTGTAGTATCTGTACTTATCAGTTTAATATCTGATACGTCCCCTATCTGGGGACCATATATTAAATGGATTTTTAGAACAGGGAGATGGAAATAGAGCTTGCTCTGTCCACTCCACGCATTGACCTGGTATTGCAGTATTTCCAGGACCGGTGCACCCTTTCCTTATGTGTTGACTAAAAGCAGATTCCAAAAGTGTTTTTTGTCTTTGCTATTGTTTCTGTCTTTCTGAAGGGATCTCCCCTTTTAATCCCATTATTTCAACACCTGTTGGACAATGCATGAGTGATAATGAGCTCATTGATTAAATGCAATTAATGAATAGATTGACACCTCTTGTTGTGTGTCGTCTGTGTTTCTGTGTTTCCGGCATTTCACATTGGAACACCTCTTTCACCTTCCTTGTCTTCTCTCCGCCCTCCCTTTTAGGTAAGTTAAAGAGCTGCACCTGAGCCAGCCACTGATTGATTGATTGATTGATTGATTGATTGATTGATTGATTGATTGATTGATTGATGCAGCACAACAGTCAAATAGTGGAGTGGAGTAGGGGAACAGCAAACAGCCAATAAAGCAGCCCGCCCGCTCGCCTGCCCGCCACAATGGACCTACCTGTGTACACTAGATGGATGTGATGGAATGTACTGTCGTCCCTACATTTCAAGAAGAAGTAAGAATTGCAGTTGCAACAAAGCCTTGCTTGCCTACAAAGAGAGCAGCAATTTGGATTTGTTACTATGTTACCTAGAAGAATAACAAACTGTGCAAGGATGGAGGTTGTAGGAGCAAGGAGAAGTTGTCTGTAAAGTTGGTGGATGCCTATTTTCCATTTTGCAGTCCCTTGTCTCCCTCTTGTGGCCTCCTGGAGGCAACTAGCTGTGCAAAAAAAAGACAGCCTGGCGGCCGGCTGTTGCAGTGTTGCCCTCTCAGGCAACACTGAGTGACTGACTGAGCCTCACCGTCTTATATAAAGTTCAGACGGAACTTTGCACGTGTCATAGTGGAGCCCTCAGGATTCCAGAGCCAGCTTTCTGACATCATAATGGGGCCTCAGAGATAAAAGCCTGGGCCCAGGCAGTGTTGGTCAGTGCTGCTCAGCAGGCAGCACTGGACTGGACTGGATTACAGCTGATACAAGGTGTAAAGGAACAAGGGGTGGCTGTGGGCATGCACTTGCTGCCGCTGCCAGTGTTTATCTGCATGGCAGCAGGGCATTTGGGCGTTGCCAGGAAGGCGTTTTTATGTAGATTCCTCCTCTTTCAGCACTGCATTGTGGTGCAAGCAAAAGAAGCAAATCCTGTCTGGCTTCCTCTCCGGCCTTTATTCACCTCCCGTGTAGCTGTGAGTGTGTGAGCCTGCAGGGCCCCATGGAATTGCCTAGAAGTAGGCTGAATCGCTGCAAGGGCTGAACAGCAGTATCGGGCAGGCTCGGGCAACGCGCGGCCCGTTCGGGTTATCGCTTCTCGGCCTTTTGGCTAAGATCAAGTGTAGTATCTGTTCTTATCAGTTTAATATCTGATACGTCCCCTATCTGGGGACCATATATTAAATGGATTTTTAGAACAGGGAGATGGAAATAGAGCTTGCTCTGTCCACTCCACGCATTGACCTGGTATTGCAGTATTTCCAGGACCGGTGCACCCTTTCCTTATGTGTTGACTAAAAGCAGATTCCAAAAGTGTTTTTTGTCTTTGCTATTGTTTCTGTCTTTCTGAAGGGATCTCCCCTTTTAATCCCATTATTTCAACACCTGTTGGACAATGCATGAGTGATAATGAGCTCATTGGTTAAATGCAATTAATGAATAGATTGCCACCTCTTGTTGTGTGTCGTCTGTGTTTCTGTGTTTCCGGCATTTCACATTGGAACACCTCATTCACCTTCCTTGTCTTCTCTCCGCCCTCCCTTTTAGGTAAGTTAAAGAGCTGCACCTGAGCCAGCCACTGATTGATTGATTGATTGATTGATTGATTGATTGATTGATGCAGCACAACAGTCAAATAGTGGAGTGGAGTAGGGGAACAGCAAACAGCCAATAAAGCAGCCCGCCCGCTCGCCTGCCCGCCACAATGGACCTACCTGTGTACACTAGATGGATGTGATGGAATGTACTGTCGTCCCTACATTTCAAGAAGAAGTAAGAATTGCAGTTGCAACAAAGCCTAATTTGGATTTGTTACTATGTTACCTAGAAGAATAACAAACTGTGCAAGGATGGAGGTTGTAGGAGCAAGGAGAAGTTGTCTGTAAAGTTGGTGGATGCCTATTTTCCATTTTGCAGTCCCTTGTCTCCCTCTTGTGGCCTCCTGGAGGCAACTAGCTGTGCAAAAAAAAGACAGCCTGGCGGCCGGCTGTTGCAGTGTTGCCCTCTCAGGCAACACTGAGTGACTGACTGAGCCTCACCGTCTTATATAAAGTTCAGACGGAACTTTGCACGTGTCATAGTGGAGCCCTCAGGATTCCAGAGCCAGCTTTCTGACATCATAATGGGGCCTCAGAGATAAAAGCCTGGGCCCAGGCAGTGTTGGTCAGTGCTGCTCAGCAGGCAGCACTGGACTGGACTGGATTACAGCTGATACAAGGTGTGAAGGAACAAGGGGTGGCTGTGGGCATGCACTTGCTGCCGCTGCCAGTGTTTATCTGCATGGCAGCAGGGCATTTGGGCGTTGCCAGGAAGGCGTTTTTATGTAGATTCCTCCTCTTTCAGCACTGCATTGTGGTGCAAGCAAAAGAAGCAAATCCTGTCTGGCTTCCTCTCCGGCCTTTATTCACCTCCCGTGTAGCTGTGAGTGTGTGAGCCTGCAGGGCCCCATGGAATTGCCTAGAAGTAGGCTGAATCGCTGCAAGGGCTGAACAGCAGTATCGGGCAGGCTCGGGCAACGCGCGGCCCGTTCGGGTTATCGCTTCTCGGCCTTTTGGCTAAGATCAAGTGTAGTATCTGTTCTTATCAGTTTAATATCTGATACGTCCCCTATCTGGGGACCATATATTAAATGGATTTTTAGAACAGGGAGATGGAAATAGAGCTTGCTCTGTCCACTCCACGCATTGACCTGGTATTGCAGTATTTCCAGGACCGGTGCACCCTTTCCTTATGTGTTGACTAAAAGCAGATTCCAAAAGTGTTTTTTGTCTTTGCTATTGTTTCTGTCTTTCTGAAGGGATCTCCCCTTTTAATCCCATTATTTCAACACCTGTTGGACAATGCATGAGTGATAATGAGCTCATTGATTAAATGCAATTAATGAATAGATTGCCACCTCTTGTTGTGTGTCGTCTGTGTTTCTGTGTTTCCGGCATTTCACATTGGAACACCTCATTCACCTTCCTTGTCTTCTCTCCGCCCTCCCTTTTAGGTAAGTTAAAGAGCTGCACCTGAGCCAGCCACTGATTGATTGATTGATTGATTGATTGATTGATTGATTGATTGATTGATTGATTGATGCAGCACAACAGTCAAATAGTGGAGTGGAGTAGGGGAACAGCAAACAGCCAATAAAGCAGCCCGCCCGCTCGCCTGCCCGCCACAATGGACCTACCTGTGTACACTAGATGGATGTGATGGAATGTACTGTCGTCCCTACATTTCAAGAAGAAGTAAGAATTGCAGTTGCAACAAAGCCTTGCTTGCCTACAAAGAGAGCAGCAATTTGGATTTGTTACTATGTTACCTAGAAGAATAACAAACTGTGCAAGGATGGAGGTTGTAGGAGCAAGGAGAAGTTGTCTGTAAAGTTGGTGGATGCCTATTTTCCATTTTGCAGTCCCTTGTCTCCCTCTTGTGGCCTCCTGGAGGCAACTAGCTGTGCAAAAAAAAGACAGCCTGGCGGCCGGCTGTTGCAGTGTTGCCCTCTCAGGCAACACTGAGTGACTGACTGAGCCTCACCGTCTTATATAAAGTTCAGACGGAACTTTGCACGTGTCATAGTGGAGCCCTCAGGATTCCAGAGCCAGCTTTCTGACATCATAATGGGGCCTCAGAGATAAAAGCCTGGGCCCAGGCAGTGTTGGTCAGTGCTGCTCAGCAGGCAGCACTGGACTGGACTGGATTACAGCTGATACAAGGTGTGAAGGAACAAGGGGTGGCTGTGGGCATGCACTTGCTGCCGCTGCCAGTGTTTATCTGCATGGCAGCAGGGCATTTGGGCGTTGCCAGGAAGGCGTTTTTATGTAGATTCCTCCTCTTTCAGCACTGCATTGTGGTGCAAGCAAAAGAAGCAAATCCTGTCTGGCTTCCTCTCCGGCCTTTATTCACCTCCCGTGTAGCTGTGAGTGTGTGAGCCTGCAGGGCCCCATGGAATTGCCTAGAAGTAGGCTGAATCGCTGCAAGGGCTGAACAGCAGTATCGGGCAGGCTCGGGCAACGCGCGGCCCGTTCGGGTTATCGCTTCTCGGCCTTTTGGCTAAGATCAAGTGTAGTATCTGTTCTTATCAGTTTAATATCTGATACGTCCCCTATCTGGGGACCATATATTAAATGGATTTTTAGAACAGGGAGATGGAAATAGAGCTTGCTCTGTCCACTCCACGCATTGACCTGGTATTGCAGTATTTCCAGGACCGGTGCACCCTTTCCTTATGTGTTGACTAAAAGCAGATTCCAAAAGTGTTTTTTGTCTTTGCTATTGTTTCTGTCTTTCTGAAGGGATCTCCCCTTTTAATCCCATTATTTCAACACCTGTTGGACAATGCATGAGTGATAATGAGCTCATTGATTAAATGCAATTAATGAATAGATTGCCACCTCTTGTTGTGTGTCGTCTGTGTTTCTGTGTTTCCGGCATTTCACATTGGAACACCTCATTCACCTTCCTTGTCTTCTCTCCGCCCTCCCTTTTAGGTAAGTTAAAGAGCTGCACCTGAGCCAGCCACTGATTGATTGATTGATTGATTGATTGATTGATTGATTGATTGATTGATTGATTGATGCAGCACAACAGTCAAATAGTGGAGTGGAGTAGGGGAACAGCAAACAGCCAATAAAGCAGCCCGCCCGCTCGCCTGCCCGCCACAATGGACCTACCTGTGTACACTAGATGGATGTGATGGAATGTACTGTCGTCCCTACATTTCAAGAAGAAGTAAGAATTGCAGTTGCAACAAAGCCTTGCTTGCCTACAAAGAGAGCAGCAATTTGGATTTGTTACTATGTTACCTAGAAGAATAACAAACTGTGCAAGGATGGAGGTTGTAGGAGCAAGGAGAAGTTGTCTGTAAAGTTGGTGGATGCCTATTTTCCATTTTGCAGTCCCTTGTCTCCCTCTTGTGGCCTCCTGGAGGCAACTAGCTGTGCAAAAAAAAGACAGCCTGGCGGCCGGCTGTTGCAGTGTTGCCCTCTCAGGCAACACTGAGTGACTGACTGAGCCTCACCGTCTTATATAAAGTTCAGACGGAACTTTGCACGTGTCATAGTGGAGCCCTCAGGATTCCAGAGCCAGCTTTCTGACATCATAATGGGGCCTCAGAGATAAAAGCCTGGGCCCAGGCAGTGTTGGTCAGTGCTGCTCAGCAGGCAGCACTGGACTGGACTGGATTACAGCTGATACAAGGTGTGAAGGAACAAGGGGTGGCTGTGGGCATGCACTTGCTGCCGCTGCCAGTGTTTATCTGCATGGCAGCAGGGCATTTGGGCGTTGCCAGGAAGGCGTTTTTATGTAGATTCCTCCTCTTTCAGCACTGCATTGTGGTGCAAGCAAAAGAAGCAAATCCTGTCTGGCTTCCTCTCCGGCCTTTATTCACCTCCCGTGTAGCTGTGAGTGTGTGAGCCTGCAGGGCCCCATGGAATTGCCTAGAAGTAGGCTGAATCGCTGCAAGGGCTGAACAGCAGTATCGGGCAGGCTCGGGCAACGCGCGGCCCGTTCGGGTTATCGCTTCTCGGCCTTTTGGCTAAGATCAAGTGTAGTATCTGTTCTTATCAGTTTAATATCTGATACGTCCCCTATCTGGGGACCATATATTAAATGGATTTTTAGAACAGGGAGATGGAAATAGAGCTTGCTCTGTCCACTCCACGCATTGACCTGGTATTGCAGTATTTCCAGGACCGGTGCACCCTTTCCTTATGTGTTGACTAAAAGCAGATTCCAAAAGTGTTTTTTGTCTTTGCTATTGTTTCTGTCTTTCTGAAGGGATCTCCCCTTTTAATCCCATTATTTCAACACCTGTTGGACAATGCATGAGTGATAATGAGCTCATTGATTAAATGCAATTAATGAATAGATTGCCACCTCTTGTTGTGTGTCGTCTGTGTTTCTGTGTTTCCGGCATTTCACATTGGAACACCTCATTCACCTTCCTTGTCTTCTCTCCGCCCTCCCTTTTAGGTAAGTTAAAGAGCTGCACCTGAGCCAGCCACTGATTGATTGATTGATTGATTGATTGATTGATTGATTGATTGATTGATTGATGCAGCACAACAGTCAAATAGTGGAGTGGAGTAGGGGAACAGCAAACAGCCAATAAAGCAGCCCGCCCGCTCGCCTGCCCGCCACAATGGACCTACCTGTGTACACTAGATGGATGTGATGGAATGTACTGTCGTCCCTACATTTCAAGAAGAAGTAAGAATTGCAGTTGCAACAAAGCCTTGCTTGCCTACAAAGAGAGCAGCAATTTGGATTTGTTACTATGTTACCTAGAAGAATAACAAACTGTGCAAGGATGGAGGTTGTAGGAGCAAGGAGAAGTTGTCTGTAAAGTTGGTGGATGCCTATTTTCCATTTTGCAGTCCCTTGTCTCCCTCTTGTGGCCTCCTGGAGGCAACTAGCTGTGCAAAAAAAAGACAGCCTGGCGGCCGGCTGTTGCAGTGTTGCCCTCTCAGGCAACACTGAGTGACTGACTGAGCCTCACCGTCTTATATAAAGTTCAGACGGAACTTTGCACGTGTCATAGTGGAGCCCTCAGGATTCCAGAGCCAGCTTTCTGACATCATAATGGGGCCTCAGAGATAAAAGCCTGGGCCCAGGCAGTGTTGGTCAGTGCTGCTCAGCAGGCAGCACTGGACTGGACTGGATTACAGCTGATACAAGGTGTGAAGGAACAAGGGGTGGCTGTGGGCATGCACTTGCTGCCGCTGCCAGTGTTTATCTGCATGGCAGCAGGGCATTTGGGCGTTGCCAGGAAGGCGTTTTTATGTAGATTCCTCCTCTTTCAGCACTGCATTGTGGTGCAAGCAAAAGAAGCAAATCCTGTCTGGCTTCCTCTCCGGCCTTTATTCACCTCCCGTGTAGCTGTGAGTGTGTGAGCCTGCAGGGCCCCATGGAATTGCCTAGAAGTAGGCTGAATCGCTGCAAGGGCTGAACAGCAGTATCGGGCAGGCTCGGGCAACGCGCGGCCCGTTCGGGTTATCGCTTCTCGGCCTTTTGGCTAAGATCAAGTGTAGTATCTGTTCTTATCAGTTTAATATCTGATACGTCCCCTATCTGGGGACCATATATTAAATGGATTTTTAGAACAGGGAGATGGAAATAGAGCTTGCTCTGTCCACTCCACGCATTGACCTGGTATTGCAGTATTTCCAGGACCGGTGCACCCTTTCCTTATGTGTTGACTAAAAGCAGATTCCAAAAGTGTTTTTTGTCTTTGCTATTGTTTCTGTCTTTCTGAAGGGATCTCCCCTTTTAATCCCATTATTTCAACACCTGTTGGACAATGCATGAGTGATAATGAGCTCATTGATTAAATGCAATTAATGAATAGATTGCCACCTCTTGTTGTGTGTCGTCTGTGTTTCTGTGTTTCCGGCATTTCACATTGGAACACCTCATTCACCTTCCTTGTCTTCTCTCCGCCCTCCCTTTTAGGTAAGTTAAAGAGCTGCACCTGAGCCAGCCACTGATTGATTGATTGATTGATTGATTGATTGATTGATTGATTGATTGATTGATGCAGCACAACAGTCAAATAGTGGAGTGGAGTAGGGGAACAGCAAACAGCCAATAAAGCAGCCCGCCCGCTCGCCTGCCCGCCACAATGGACCTACCTGTGTACACTAGATGGATGTGATGGAATGTACTGTCGTCCCTACATTTCAAGAAGAAGTAAGAATTGCAGTTGCAACAAAGCCTTGCTTGCCTACAAAGAGAGCAGCAATTTGGATTTGTTACTATGTTACCTAGAAGAATAACAAACTGTGCAAGGATGGAGGTTGTAGGAGCAAGGAGAAGTTGTCTGTAAAGTTGGTGGATGCCTATTTTCCATTTTGCAGTCCCTTGTCTCCCTCTTGTGGCCTCCTGGAGGCAACTAGCTGTGCAAAAAAAAGACAGCCTGGCGGCCGGCTGTTGCAGTGTTGCCCTCTCAGGCAACACTGAGTGACTGACTGAGCCTCACCGTCTTATATAAAGTTCAGACGGAACTTTGCACGTGTCATAGTGGAGCCCTCAGGATTCCAGAGCCAGCTTTCTGACATCATAATGGGGCCTCAGAGATAAAAGCCTGGGCCCAGGCAGTGTTGGTCAGTGCTGCTCAGCAGGCAGCACTGGACTGGACTGGATTACAGCTGATACAAGGTGTGAAGGAACAAGGGGTGGCTGTGGGCATGCACTTGCTGCCGCTGCCAGTGTTTATCTGCATGGCAGCAGGGCATTTGGGCGTTGCCAGGAAGGCGTTTTTATGTAGATTCCTCCTCTTTCAGCACTGCATTGTGGTGCAAGCAAAAGAAGCAAATCCTGTCTGGCTTCCTCTCCGGCCTTTATTCACCTCCCGTGTAGCTGTGAGTGTGTGAGCCTGCAGGGCCCCATGGAATTGCCTAGAAGTAGGCTGAATCGCTGCAAGGGCTGAACAGCAGTATCGGGCAGGCTCGGGCAACGCGCGGCCCGTTCGGGTTATCGCTTCTCGGCCTTTTGGCTAAGATCAAGTGTAGTATCTGTTCTTATCAGTTTAATATCTGATACGTCCCCTATCTGGGGACCATATATTAAATGGATTTTTAGAACAGGGAGATGGAAATAGAGCTTGCTCTGTCCACTCCACGCATTGACCTGGTATTGCAGTATTTCCAGGACCGGTGCACCCTTTCCTTATGTGTTGACTAAAAGCAGATTCCAAAAGTGTTTTTTGTCTTTGCTATTGTTTCTGTCTTTCTGAAGGGATCTCCCCTTTTAATCCCATTATTTCAACACCTGTTGGACAATGCATGAGTGATAATGAGCTCATTGATTAAATGCAATTAATGAATAGATTGCCACCTCTTGTTGTGTGTCGTCTGTGTTTCTGTGTTTCCGGCATTTCACATTGGAACACCTCATTCACCTTCCTTGTCTTCTCTCTGCCCTCCCTTTTAGGTAAGTTAAAGAGCTGCACCTGAGCCAGCCACTGATTGATTGATTGATTGATTGATTGATTGATTGATTGATTGATTGATTGATTGATGCAGCACAACAGTCAAATAGTGGAGTGGAGTAGGGGAACAGCAAACAGCCAATAAAGCAGCCCGCCCGCTCGCCTGCCCGCCACAATGGACCTACCTGTGTACACTAGATGGATGTGATGGAATGTACTGTCGTCCCTACATTTCAAGAAGAAGTAAGAATTGCAGTTGCAACAAAGCCTTGCTTGCCTACAAAGAGAGCAGCAATTTGGATTTGTTACTATGTTACCTAGAAGAATAACAAACTGTGCAAGGATGGAGGTTGTAGGAGCAAGGAGAAGTTGTCTGTAAAGTTGGTGGATGCCTATTTTCCATTTTGCAGTCCCTTGTCTCCCTCTTGTGGCCTCCTGGAGGCAACTAGCTGTGCAAAAAAAAGACAGCCTGGCGGCCGGCTGTTGCAGTGTTGCCCTCTCAGGCAACACTGAGTGACTGACTGAGCCTCACCGTCTTATATAAAGTTCAGACGGAACTTTGCACGTGTCATAGTGGAGCCCTCAGGATTCCAGAGCCAGCTTTCTGACATCATAATGGGGCCTCAGAGATAAAAGCCTGGGCCCAGGCAGTGTTGGTCAGTGCTGCTCAGCAGGCAGCACTGGACTGGACTGGATTACAGCTGATACAAGGTGTGAAGGAACAAGGGGTGGCTGTGGGCATGCACTTGCTGCCGCTGCCAGTGTTTATCTGCATGGCAGCAGGGCATTTGGGCGTTGCCAGGAAGGCGTTTTTATGTAGATTCCTCCTCTTTCAGCACTGCATTGTGGTGCAAGCAAAAGAAGCAAATCCTGTCTGGCTTCCTCTCCGGCCTTTATTCACCTCCCGTGTAGCTGTGAGTGTGTGAGCCTGCAGGGCCCCATGGAATTGCCTAGAAGTAGGCTGAATCGCTGCAAGGGCTGAACAGCAGTATCGGGCAGGCTCGGGCAACGCGCGGCCCGTTCGGGTTATCGCTTCTCGGCCTTTTGGCTAAGATCAAGTGTAGTATCTGTTCTTATCAGTTTAATATCTGATACGTCCCCTATCTGGGGACCATATATTAAATGGATTTTTAGAACAGGGAGATGGAAATAGAGCTTGCTCTGTCCACTCCACGCATTGACCTGGTATTGCAGTATTTCCAGGACCGGTGCACCCTTTCCTTATGTGTTGACTAAAAGCAGATTCCAAAAGTGTTTTTTGTCTTTGCTATTGTTTCTGTCTTTCTGAAGGGATCTCCCCTTTTAATCCCATTATTTCAACACCTGTTGGACAATGCATGAGTGATAATGAGCTCATTGATTAAATGCAATTAATGAATAGATTGCCACCTCTTGTTGTGTGTCGTCTGTGTTTCTGTGTTTCCGGCATTTCACATTGGAACACCTCATTCACCTTCCTTGTCTTCTCTCCGCCCTCCCTTTTAGGTAAGTTAAAGAGCTGCACCTGAGCCAGCCACTGATTGATTGATTGATTGATTGATTGATTGATTGATTGATTGATGCAGCACAACAGTCAAATAGTGGAGTGGAGTAGGGGAACAGCAAACAGCCAATAAAGCAGCCCGCCCGCTCGCCTGCCCGCCACAATGGATCTACCTGTGTACACTAGATGGATGTGATGGAATGTACTGTCGTCCCTACATTTCAAGAAGAAGTAAGAATTGCAGTTGCAACAAAGCCTTGCTTGCCTACAAAGAGAGCAGCAATTTGGATTTGTTACTATGTTACCTAGAAGAATAACAAACTGTGCAAGGATGGAGGTTGTAGGAGCAAGGAGAAGTTGTCTGTAAAGTTGGTGGATGCCTATTTTCCATTTTGCAGTCCCTTGTCTCCCTCTTGTGGCTTCCTGGAGGCAACTAGCTGTGCAAAAAAAAGACAGCCTGGCGGCCGGCTGTTGCAGTGTTGCCCTCTCAGGCAACACTGAGTGACTGACTGAGCCTCACCGTCTTATATAAAGTTCAGACGGAACTTTGCACGTGTCATAGTGGAGCCCTCAGGATTCCAGAGCCAGCTTTCTGACATCATAATGGGGCCTCAGAGATAAAAGCCTGGGCCCAGGCAGTGTTGGTCAGTGCTGCTCAGCAGGCAGCACTGGACTGGACTGGATTACAGCTGATACAAGGTGTGAAGGAACAAGGGGTGGCTGTGGGCATGCACTTGCTGCCGCTGCCAGTGTTTATCTGCATGGCAGCAGGGCATTTGGGCGTTGCCAGGAAGGCGTTTTTATGTAGATTCCTCCTCTTTCAGCACTGCATTGTGGTGCAAGCAAAAGAAGCAAATCCTGTCTGGCTTCCTCTCCGGCCTTTATTCACCTCCCGTGTAGCTGTGAGTGTGTGAGCCTGCAGGGCCCCATGGAATTGCCTAGAAGTAGGCTGAATCGCTGCAAGGGCTGAACAGCAGTATCGGGCAGGCTCGGGCAACGCGCGGCCCGTTCGGGTTATCGCTTCTCGGCCTTTTGGCTAAGATCAAGTGTAGTATCTGTTCTTATCAGTTTAATATCTGATACGTCCCCTATCTGGGGACCATATATTAAATGGATTTTTAGAACAGGGAGATGGAAATAGAGCTTGCTCTGTCCACTCCACGCATTGACCTGGTATTGCAGTATTTCCAGGACCGGTGCACCCTTTCCTTATGTGTTGACTAAAAGCAGATTCCAAAAGTGTTTTTTGTCTTTGCTATTGTTTCTGTCTTTCTGAAGGGATCTCCCCTTTTAATCCCATTATTTCAACACCTGTTGGACAATGCATGAGTGATAATGAGCTCATTGATTAAATGCAATTAATGAATAGATTGCCACCTCTTGTTGTGTGTCGTCTGTGTTTCTGTGTTTCCGGCATTTCACATTGGAACACCTCATTCACCTTCCTTGTCTTCTCTCCGCCCTCCCTTTTAGGTAAGTTAAAGAGCTGCACCTGAGCCAGCCACTGATTGATTGATTGATTGATTAATTGATTGATTGATTGATTGATTGATGCAGCACAACAGTCAAATAGTGGAGTGGAGTAGGGGAACAGCAAACAGCCAATAAAGCAGCCCGCCCGCTCGCCTGCCCGCCACAATGGACCTACCTGTGTACACTAGATGGATGTGATGGAATGTACTGTCGTCCCTACATTTCAAGAAGAAGTAAGAATTGCAGTTGCAACAAAGCCTTGCTTGCCTACAAAGAGAGCAGCAATTTGGATTTGTTACTATGTTACCTAGAAGAATAACAAACTGTGCAAGGATGGAGGTTGTAGGAGCAAGGAGAAGTTGTCTGTAAAGTTGGTGGATGCCTATTTTCCATTTTGCAGTCCCTTGTCTCCCTCTTGTGGCCTCCTGGAGGCAACTAGCTGTGCAAAAAAAAGACAGCCTGGCGGCCGGCTGTTGCAGTGTTGCCCTCTCAGGCAACACTGAGTGACTGACTGAGCCTCACCGTCTTATATAAAGTTCAGACGGAACTTTGCACGTGTCATAGTGGAGCCCTCAGGATTCCAGAGCCAGCTTTCTGACATCATAATGGGGCCTCAGAGATAAAAGCCTGGGCCCAGGCAGTGTTGGTCAGTGCTGCTCAGCAGGCAGCACTGGACTGGACTGGATTACAGCTGATACAAGGTGTGAAGGAACAAGGGGTGGCTGTGGGCATGCACTTGCTGCCGCTGCCAGTGTTTATCTGCATGGCAGCAGGGCATTTGGGCGTTGCCAGGAAGGCGTTTTTATGTAGATTCCTCCTCTTTCAGCACTGCATTGTGGTGCAAGCAAAAGAAGCAAATCCTGTCTGGCTTCCTCTCCGGCCTTTATTCACCTCCCGTGTAGCTGTGAGTGTGTGAGCCTGCAGGGCCCCATGGAATTGCCTAGAAGTAGGCTGAATCGCTGCAAGGGCTGAACAGCAGTATCGGGCAGGCTCGGGCAACGCGCGGCCCGTTCGGGTTATCGCTTCTCGGCCTTTTGGCTAAGATCAAGTGTAGTATCTGTTCTTATCAGTTTAATATCTGATACGTCCCCTATCTGGGGACCATATATTAAATGGATTTTTAGAACAGGGAGATGGAAATAGAGCTTGCTCTGTCCACTCCACGCATTGACCTGGTATTGCAGTATTTCCAGGACCGGTGCACCCTTTCCTTATGTGTTGACTAAAAGCAGATTCCAAAAGTGTTTTTTGTCTTTGCTATTGTTTCTGTCTTTCTGAAGGGATCTCCCCTTTTAATCCCATTATTTCAACACCTGTTGGACAATGCATGAGTGATAATGAGCTCATTGATTAAATGCAATTAATGAATAGATTGCCACCTCTTGTTGTGTGTCGTCTGTGTTTCTGTGTTTCCGGCATTTCACATTGGAACACCTCATTCACCTTCCTTGTCTTCTCTCCGCCCTCCCTTTTAGGTAAGTTAAAGAGCTGCACCTGAGCCAGCCACTGATTGATTGATTGATTGATTGATTGATTGATTGATTGATTGATTGATTGATTGATGCAGCACAACAGTCAAATAGTGGAGTGGAGTAGGGGAACAGCAAACAGCCAATAAAGCAGCCCGCCCGCTCGCCTGCCCGCCACAATGGACCTACCTGTGTACACTAGATGGATGTGATGGAATGTACTGTCGTCCCTACATTTCAAGAAGAAGTAAGAATTGCAGTTGCAACAAAGCCTTGCTTGCCTACAAAGAGAGCAGCAATTTGGATTTGTTACTATGTTACCTAGAAGAATAACAAACTGTGCAAGGATGGAGGTTGTAGGAGCAAGGAGAAGTTGTCTGTAAAGTTGGTGGATGCCTATTTTCCATTTTGCAGTCCCTTGTCTCCCTCTTGTGGCCTCCTGGAGGCAACTAGCTGTGCAAAAAAAAGACAGCCTGGCGGCCGGCTGTTGCAGTGTTGCCCTCTCAGGCAACACTGAGTGACTGACTGAGCCTCACCGTCTTATATAAAGTTCAGACGGAACTTTGCACGTGTCATAGTGGAGCCCTCAGGATTCCAGAGCCAGCTTTCTGACATCATAATGGGGCCTCAGAGATAAAAGCCTGGGCCCAGGCAGTGTTGGTCAGTGCTGCTCAGCAGGCAGCACTGGACTGGACTGGATTACAGCTGATACAAGGTGTGAAGGAACAAGGGGTGGCTGTGGGCATGCACTTGCTGCCGCTGCCAGTGTTTATCTGCATGGCAGCAGGGCATTTGGGCGTTGCCAGGAAGGCGTTTTTATGTAGATTCCTCCTCTTTCAGCACTGCATTGTGGTGCAAGCAAAAGAAGCAAATCCTGTCTGGCTTCCTCTCCGGCCTTTATTCACCTCCCGTGTAGCTGTGAGTGTGTGAGCCTGCAGGGCCCCATGGAATTGCCTAGAAGTAGGCTGAATCGCTGCAAGGGCTGAACAGCAGTATCGGGCAGGCTCGGGCAACGCGCGGCCCGTTCGGGTTATCGCTTCTCGGCCTTTTGGCTAAGATCAAGTGTAGTATCTGTTCTTATCAGTTTAATATCTGATACGTCCCCTATCTGGGGACCATATATTAAATGGATTTTTAGAACAGGGAGATGGAAATAGAGCTTGCTCTGTCCACTCCACGCATTGACCTGGTATTGCAGTATTTCCAGGACCGGTGCACCCTTTCCTTATGTGTTGACTAAAAGCAGATTCCAAAAGTGTTTTTTGTCTTTGCTATTGTTTCTGTCTTTCTGAAGGGATCTCCCCTTTTAATCCCATTATTTCAACACCTGTTGGACAATGCATGAGTGATAATGAGCTCATTGATTAAATGCAATTAATGAATAGATTGCCACCTCTTGTTGTGTGTCGTCTGTGTTTCTGTGTTTCCGGCATTTCACATTGGAACACCTCATTCACCTTCCTTGTCTTCTCTCCGCCCTCCCTTTTAGGTAAGTTAAAGAGCTGCACCTGAGCCAGCCACTGATTGATTGATTGATTGATTGATTGATTGATTGATTGATTGATTGATTGATTGATTGATCAGCACAACAGTCAAATAGTGGAGTGGAGTAGGGGAACAGCAAACAGCCAATAAAGCAGCCCGCCCGCTCGCCTGCCCGCCACAATGGACCTACCTGTGTACACTAGATGGATGTGATGGAATGTACTGTCGTCCCTACATTTCAAGAAGAAGTAAGAATTGCAGTTGCAACAAAGCCTTGCTTGCCTACAAAGAGAGCAGCAATTTGGATTTGTTACTATGTTACCTAGAAGAATAACAAACTGTGCAAGGATGGAGGTTGTAGGAGCAAGGAGAAGTTGTCTGTAAAGTTGGTGGATGCCTATTTTCCATTTTGCAGTCCCTTGTCTCCCTCTTGTGGCCTCCTGGAGGCAACTAGCTGTGCAAAAAAAAGACAGCCTGGCGGCCGGCTGTTGCAGTGTTGCCCTCTCAGGCAACACTGAGTGACTGACTGAGCCTCACCGTCTTATATAAAGTTCAGACGGAACTTTGCACGTGTCATAGTGGAGCCCTCAGGATTCCAGAGCCAGCTTTCTGACATCATAATGGGGCCTCAGAGATAAAAGCCTGGGCCCAGGCAGTGTTGGTCAGTGCTGCTCAGCAGGCAGCACTGGACTGGACTGGATTACAGCTGATACAAGGTGTGAAGGAACAAGGGGTGGCTGTGGGCATGCACTTGCTGCCGCTGCCAGTGTTTATCTGCATGGCAGCAGGGCATTTGGGCGTTGCCAGGAAGGCGTTTTTATGTAGATTCCTCCTCTTTCAGCACTGCATTGTGGTGCAAGCAAAAGAAGCAAATCCTGTCTGGCTTCCTCTCCGGCCTTTATTCACCTCCCGTGTAGCTGTGAGTGTGTGAGCCTGCAGGGCCCCATGGAATTGCCTAGAAGTAGGCTGAATCGCTGCAAGGGCTGAACAGCAGTATCGGGCAGGCTCGGGCAACGCGCGGCCCGTTCGGGTTATCGCTTCTCGGCCTTTTGGCTAAGATCAAGTGTAGTATCTGTTCTTATCAGTTTAATATCTGATACGTCCCCTATCTGGGGACCATATATTAAATGGATTTTTAGAACAGGGAGATGGAAATAGAGCTTGCTCTGTCCACTCCACGCATTGACCTGGTATTGCAGTATTTCCAGGACCGGTGCACCCTTTCCTTATGTGTTGACTAAAAGCAGATTCCAAAAGTGTTTTTTGTCTTTGCTATTGTTTCTGTCTTTCTGAAGGGATCTCCCCTTTTAATCCCATTATTTCAACACCTGTTGGACAATGCATGAGTGATAATGAGCTCATTGATTAAATGCAATTAATGAATAGATTGCCACCTCTTGTTGTGTGTCGTCTGTGTTTCTGTGTTTCCGGCATTTCACATTGGAACACCTCATTCACCTTCCTTGTCTTCTCTCCGCCCTCCCTTTTAGGTAAGTTAAAGAGCTGCACCTGAGCCAGCCACTGATTGATTGATTGATTGATTGATTGATTGATTGATTGATTGATTGATTGATTGATGCAGCACAACAGTCAAATAGTGGAGTGGAGTAGGGGAACAGCAAACAGCCAATAAAGCAGCCCGCCCGCTCGCCTGCCCGCCACAATGGACCTACCTGTGTACACTAGATGGATGTGATGGAATGTACTGTCGTCCCTACATTTCAAGAAGAAGTAAGAATTGCAGTTGCAACAAAGCCTTGCTTGCCTACAAAGAGAGCAGCAATTTGGATTTGTTACTATGTTACCTAGAAGAATAACAAACTGTGCAAGGATGGAGGTTGTAGGAGCAAGGAGAAGTTGTCTGTAAAGTTGGTGGATGCCTATTTTCCATTTTGCAGTCCCTTGTCTCCCTCTTGTGGCCTCCTGGAGGCAACTAGCTGTGCAAAAAAAAGACAGCCTGGCGGCCGGCTGTTGCAGTGTTGCCCTCTCAGGCAACACTGAGTGACTGACTGAGCCTCACCGTCTTATATAAAGTTCAGACGGAACTTTGCACGTGTCATAGTGGAGCCCTCAGGATTCCAGAGCCAGCTTTCTGACATCATAATGGGGCCTCAGAGATAAAAGCCTGGGCCCAGGCAGTGTTGGTCAGTGCTGCTCAGCAGGCAGCACTGGACTGGACTGGATTACAGCTGATACAAGGTGTGAAGGAACAAGGGGTGGCTGTGGGCATGCACTTGCTGCCGCTGCCAGTGTTTATCTGCATGGCAGCAGGGCATTTGGGCGTTGCCAGGAAGGCGTTTTTATGTAGAGTCCTCCTCTTTCAGCACTGCATTGTGGTGCAAGCAAAAGAAGCAAATCCTGTCTGGCTTCCTCTCCGGCCTTTATTCACCTCCCGTGTAGCTGTGAGTGTGTGAGCCTGCAGGGCCCCATGGAATTGCCTAGAAGTAGGCTGAATCGCTGCAAGGGCTGAACAGCAGTATCGGGCAGGCTCGGGCAACGCGCGGCCCGTTCGGGTTATCGCTTCTCGGCCTTTTGGCTAAGATCAAGTGTAGTATCTGTTCTTATCAGTTTAATATCTGATACGTCCCCTATCTGGGGACCATATATTAAATGGATTTTTAGAACAGGGAGATGGAAATAGAGCTTGCTCTGTCCACTCCACGCATTGACCTGGTATTGCAGTATTTCCAGGACCGGTGCACCCTTTCCTTATGTGTTGACTAAAAGCAGATTCCAAAAGTGTTTTTTGTCTTTGCTATTGTTTCTGTCTTTCTGAAGGGATCTCCCCTTTTAATCCCATTATTTCAACACCTGTTGGACAATGCATGAGTGATAATGAGCTCATTGATTAAATGCAATTAATGAATAGATTGCCACCTCTTGTTGTGTGTCGTCTGTGTTTCTGTGTTTCCGGCATTTCACATTGGAACACCTCATTCACCTTCCTTGTCTTCTCTCCGCCCTCCCTTTTAGGTAAGTTAAAGAGCTGCACCTGAGCCAGCCACTGATTGATTGATTGATTGATTGATTGATTGATTGATTGATTGATTGATTGATGCAGCACAACAGTCAAATAGTGGAGTGGAGTAGGGGAACAGCAAACAGCCAATAAAGCAGCCCGCCCGCTCGCCTGCCCGCCACAATGGACCTACCTGTGTACACTAGATGGATGTGATGGAATGTACTGTCGTCCCTACATTTCAAGAAGAAGTAAGAATTGCAGTTGCAACAAAGCCTTGCTTGCCTACAAAGAGAGCAGCAATTTGGATTTGTTACTATGTTACCTAGAAGAATAACAAACTGTGCAAGGATGGAGGTTGTAGGAGCAAGGAGAAGTTGTCTGTAAAGTTGGTGGATGCCTATTTTCCATTTTGCAGTCCCTTGTCTCCCTCTTGTGGCCTCCTGGAGGCAACTAGCTGTGCAAAAAAAAGACAGCCTGGCGGCCGGCTGTTGCAGTGTTGCCCTCTCAGGCAACACTGAGTGACTGACTGAGCCTCACCGTCTTATATAAAGTTCAGACGGAACTTTGCACGTGTCATAGTGGAGCCCTCAGGATTCCAGAGCCAGCTTTCTGACATCATAATGGGGCCTCAGAGATAAAAGCCTGGGCCCAGGCAGTGTTGGTCAGTGCTGCTCAGCAGGCAGCACTGGACTGGACTGGATTACAGCTGATACAAGGTGTGAAGGAACAAGGGGTGGCTGTGGGCATGCACTTGCTGCCGCTGCCAGTGTTTATCTGCATGGCAGCAGGGCATTTGGGCGTTGCCAGGAAGGCGTTTTTATGTAGATTCCTCCTCTTTCAGCACTGCATTGTGGTGCAAGCAAAAGAAGCAAATCCTGTCTGGCTTCCTCTCCGGCCTTTATTCACCTCCCGTGTAGCTGTGAGTGTGTGAGCCTGCAGGGCCCCATGGAATTGCCTAGAAGTAGGCTGAATCGCTGCAAGGGCTGAACAGCAGTATCGGGCAGGCTCGGGCAACGCGCGGCCCGTTCGGGTTATCGCTTCTCGGCCTTTTGGCTAAGATCAAGTGTAGTATCTGTTCTTATCAGTTTAATATCTGATACGTCCCCTATCTGGGGACCATATATTAAATGGATTTTTAGAACAGGGAGATGGAAATAGAGCTTGCTCTGTCCACTCCACGCATTGACCTGGTATTGCAGTATTTCCAGGACCGGTGCACCCTTTCCTTATGTGTTGACTAAAAGCAGATTCCAAAAGTGTTTTTTGTCTTTGCTATTGTTTCTGTCTTTCTGAAGGGATCTCCCCTTTTAATCCCATTATTTCAACACCTGTTGGACAATGCATGAGTGATAATGAGCTCATTGATTAAATGCAATTAATGAATAGATTGCCACCTCTTGTTGTGTGTCGTCTGTGTTTCTGTGTTTCCGGCATTTCACATTGGAACACCTCATTCACCTTCCTTGTCTTCTCTCCGCCCTCCCTTTTAGGTAAGTTAAAGAGCTGCACCTGAGCCAGCCACTGATTGATTGATTGATTGATTGATTGATTGATTGATTGATTGATTGATTGATTGATTGATGCAGCACAACAGTCAAATAGTGGAGTGGAGTAGGGGAACAGCAAACAGCCAATAAAGCAGCCCGCCCGCTCGCCTGCCCGCCACAATGGACCTACCTGTGTACACTAGATGGATGTGATGGAATGTACTGTCGTCCCTACATTTCAAGAAGAAGTAAGAATTGCAGTTGCAACAAAGCCTTGCTTGCCTACAAAGAGAGCAGCAATTTGGATTTGTTACTATGTTACCTAGAAGAATAACAAACTGTGCAAGGATGGAGGTTGTAGGAGCAAGGAGAAGTTGTCTGTAAAGTTGGTGGATGCCTATTTTCCATTTTGCAGTCCCTTGTCTCCCTCTTGTGGCCTCCTGGAGGCAACTAGCTGTGCAAAAAAAAGACAGCCTGGCGGCCGGCTGTTGCAGTGTTGCCCTCTCAGGCAACACTGAGTGACTGACTGAGCCTCACCGTCTTATATAAAGTTCAGACGGAACTTTGCACGTGTCATAGTGGAGCCCTCAGGATTCCAGAGCCAGCTTTCTGACATCATAATGGGGCCTCAGAGATAAAAGCCTGGGCCCAGGCAGTGTTGGTCAGTGCTGCTCAGCAGGCAGCACTGGACTGGACTGGATTACAGCTGATACAAGGTGTGAAGGAACAAGGGGTGGCTGTGGGCATGCACTTGCTGCCGCTGCCAGTGTTTATCTGCATGGCAGCAGGGCATTTGGGCGTTGCCAGGAAGGCGTTTTTATGTAGATTCCTCCTCTTTCAGCACTGCATTGTGGTGCAAGCAAAAGAAGCAAATCCTGTCTGGCTTCCTCTCCGGCCTTTATTCACCTCCCGTGTAGCTGTGAGTGTGTGAGCCTGCAGGGCCCCATGGAATTGCCTAGAAGTAGGCTGAATCGCTGCAAGGGCTGAACAGCAGTATCGGGCAGGCTCGGGCAACGCGCGGCCCGTTCGGGTTATCGCTTCTCGGCCTTTTGGCTAAGATCAAGTGTAGTATCTGTTCTTATCAGTTTAATATCTGATACGTCCCCTATCTGGGGACCATATATTAAATGGATTTTTAGAACAGGGAGATGGAAATAGAGCTTGCTCTGTCCACTCCACGCATTGACCTGGTATTGCAGTATTTCCAGGACCGGTGCACCCTTTCCTTATGTGTTGACTAAAAGCAGATTCCAAAAGTGTTTTTTGTCTTTGCTATTGTTTCTGTCTTTCTGAAGGGATCTCCCCTTTTAATCCCATTATTTCAACACCTGTTGGACAATGCATGAGTGATAATGAGCTCATTGATTAAATGCAATTAATGAATAGATTGCCACCTCTTGTTGTGTGTCGTCTGTGTTTCTGTGTTTCCGGCATTTCACATTGGAACACCTCATTCACCTTCCTTGTCTTCTCTCCGCCCTCCCTTTTAGGTAAGTTAAAGAGCTGCACCTGAGCCAGCCACTGATTGATTGATTGATTGATTGATTGATTGATTGATTGATTGATTGATTGATTGATTGATGCAGCACAACAGTCAAATAGTGGAGTGGAGTAGGGGAACAGCAAACAGCCAATAAAGCAGCCCGCCCGCTCGCCTGCCCGCCACAATGGACCTACCTGTGTACACTAGATGGATGTGATGGAATGTACTGTCGTCCCTACATTTCAAGAAGAAGTAAGAATTGCAGTTGCAACAAAGCCTTGCTTGCCTACAAAGAGAGCAGCAATTTGGATTTGTTACTATGTTACCTAGAAGAATAACAAACTGTGCAAGGATGGAGGTTGTAGGAGCAAGGAGAAGTTGTCTGTAAAGTTGGTGGATGCCTATTTTCCATTTTGCAGTCCCTTGTCTCCCTCTTGTGGCCTCCTGGAGGCAACTAGCTGTGCAAAAAAAAGACAGCCTGGCGGCCGGCTGTTGCAGTGTTGCCCTCTCAGGCAACACTGAGTGACTGACTGAGCCTCACCGTCTTATATAAAGTTCAGACGGAACTTTGCACGTGTCATAGTGGAGCCCTCAGGATTCCAGAGCCAGCTTTCTGACATCATAATGGGGCCTCAGAGATAAAAGCCTGGGCCCAGGCAGTGTTGGTCAGTGCTGCTCAGCAGGCAGCACTGGACTGGACTGGATTACAGCTGATACAAGGTGTGAAGGAACAAGGGGTGGCTGTGGGCATGCACTTGCTGCCGCTGCCAGTGTTTATCTGCATGGCAGCAGGGCATTTGGGCGTTGCCAGGAAGGCGTTTTTATGTAGATTCCTCCTCTTTCAGCACTGCATTGTGGTGCAAGCAAAAGAAGCAAATCCTGTCTGGCTTCCTCTCCGGCCTTTATTCACCTCCCGTGTAGCTGTGAGTGTGTGAGCCTGCAGGGCCCCATGGAATTGCCTAGAAGTAGGCTGAATCGCTGCAAGGGCTGAACAGCAGTATCGGGCAGGCTCGGGCAACGCGCGGCCCGTTCGGGTTATCGCTTCTCGGCCTTTTGGCTAAGATCAAGTGTAGTATCTGTTCTTATCAGTTTAATATCTGATACGTCCCCTATCTGGGGACCATATATTAAATGGATTTTTAGAACAGGGAGATGGAAATAGAGCTTGCTCTGTCCACTCCACGCATTGACCTGGTATTGCAGTATTTCCAGGACCGGTGCACCCTTTCCTTATGTGTTGACTAAAAGCAGATTCCAAAAGTGTTTTTTGTCTTTGCTATTGTTTCTGTCTTTCTGAAGGGATCTCCCCTTTTAATCCCATTATTTCAACACCTGTTGGACAATGCATGAGTGATAATGAGCTCATTGATTAAATGCAATTAATGAATAGATTGCCACCTCTTGTTGTGTGTCGTCTGTGTTTCTGTGTTTCCGGCATTTCACATTGGAACACCTCATTCACCTTCCTTGTCTTCTCTCCGCCCTCCCTTTTAGGTAAGTTAAAGAGCTGCACCTGAGCCAGCCACTGATTGATTGATTGATTGATTGATTGATTGATTGATTGATTGATTGATTGATTGATTGATTGATTGATTGATGCAGCACAACAGTCAAATAGTGGAGTGGAGTAGGGGAACAGCAAACAGCCAATAAAGCAGCCCGCCCGCTCGCCTGCCCGCCACAATGGACCTACCTGTGTACACTAGATGGATGTGATGGAATGTACTGTCGTCCCTACATTTCAAGAAGAAGTAAGAATTGCAGTTGCAACAAAGCCTTGCTTGCCTACAAAGAGAGCAGCAATTTGGATTTGTTACTATGTTACCTAGAAGAATAACAAACTGTGCAAGGATGGAGGTTGTAGGAGCAAGGAGAAGTTGTCTGTAAAGTTGGTGGATGCCTATTTTCCATTTTGCAGTCCCTTGTCTCCCTCTTGTGGCCTCCTGGAGGCAACTAGCTGTGCAAAAAAAAGACAGCCTGGCGGCCGGCTGTTGCAGTGTTGCCCTCTCAGGCAACACTGAGTGACTGACTGAGCCTCACCGTCTTATATAAAGTTCAGACGGAACTTTGCACGTGTCATAGTGGAGCCCTCAGGATTCCAGAGCCAGCTTTCTGACATCATAATGGGGCCTCAGAGATAAAAGCCTGGGCCCAGGCAGTGTTGGTCAGTGCTGCTCAGCAGGCAGCACTGGACTGGACTGGATTACAGCTGATACAAGGTGTGAAGGAACAAGGGGTGGCTGTGGGCATGCACTTGCTGCCGCTGCCAGTGTTTATCTGCATGGCAGCAGGGCATTTGGGCGTTGCCAGGAAGGCGTTTTTATGTAGATTCCTCCTCTTTCAGCACTGCATTGTGGTGCAAGCAAAAGAAGCAAATCCTGTCTGGCTTCCTCTCCGGCCTTTATTCACCTCCCGTGTAGCTGTGAGTGTGTGAGCCTGCAGGGCCCCATGGAATTGCCTAGAAGTAGGCTGAATCGCTGCAAGGGCTGAACAGCAGTATCGGGCAGGCTCGGGCAACGCGCGGCCCGTTCGGGTTATCGCTTCTCGGCCTTTTGGCTAAGATCAAGTGTAGTATCTGTTCTTATCAGTTTAATATCTGATACGTCCCCTATCTGGGGACCATATATTAAATGGATTTTTAGAACAGGGAGATGGAAATAGAGCTTGCTCTGTCCACTCCACGCATTGACCTGGTATTGCAGTATTTCCAGGACCGGTGCACCCTTTCCTTATGTGTTGACTAAAAGCAGATTCCAAAAGTGTTTTTTGTCTTTGCTATTGTTTCTGTCTTTCTGAAGGGATCTCCCCTTTTAATCCCATTATTTCAACACCTGTTGGACAATGCATGAGTGATAATGAGCTCATTGATTAAATGCAATTAATGAATAGATTGCCACCTCTTGTTGTGTGTCGTCTGTGTTTCTGTGTTTCCGGCATTTCACATTGGAACACCTCATTCACCTTCCTTGTCTTCTCTCCGCCCTCCCTTTTAGGTAAGTTAAAGAGCTGCACCTGAGCCAGCCACTGATTGATTGATTGATTGATTGATTGATTGATTGATTGATTGATTGATTGATTGATTGATTGATTGATGCAGCACAACAGTCAAATAGTGGAGTGGAGTAGGGGAACAGCAAACAGCCAATAAAGCAGCCCGCCCGCTCGCCTGCCCGCCACAATGGACCTACCTGTGTACACTAGATGGATGTGATGGAATGTACTGTCGTCCCTACATTTCAAGAAGAAGTAAGAATTGCAGTTGCAACAAAGCCTTGCTTGCCTACAAAGAGAGCAGCAATTTGGATTTGTTACTATGTTACCTAGAAGAATAACAAACTGTGCAAGGATGGAGGTTGTAGGAGCAAGGAGAAGTTGTCTGTAAAGTTGGTGGATGCCTATTTTCCATTTTGCAGTCCCTTGTCTCCCTCTTGTGGCCTCCTGGAGGCAACTAGCTGTGCAAAAAAAAGACAGCCTGGCGGCCGGCTGTTGCAGTGTTGCCCTCTCAGGCAACACTGAGTGACTGACTGAGCCTCACCGTCTTATATAAAGTTCAGACGGAACTTTGCACGTGTCATAGTGGAGCCCTCAGGATTCCAGAGCCAGCTTTCTGACATCATAATGGGGCCTCAGAGATAAAAGCCTGGGCCCAGGCAGTGTTGGTCAGTGCTGCTCAGCAGGCAGCACTGGACTGGACTGGATTACAGCTGATACAAGGTGTGAAGGAACAAGGGGTGGCTGTGGGCATGCACTTGCTGCCGCTGCCAGTGTTTATCTGCATGGCAGCAGGGCATTTGGGCGTTGCCAGGAAGGCGTTTTTATGTAGATTCCTCCTCTTTCAGCACTGCATTGTGGTGCAAGCAAAAGAAGCAAATCCTGTCTGGCTTCCTCTCCGGCCTTTATTCACCTCCCGTGTAGCTGTGAGTGTGTGAGCCTGCAGGGCCCCATGGAATTGCCTAGAAGTAGGCTGAATCGCTGCAAGGGCTGAACAGCAGTATCGGGCAGGCTCGGGCAACGCGCGGCCCGTTCGGGTTATCGCTTCTCGGCCTTTTGGCTAAGATCAAGTGTAGTATCTGTTCTTATCAGTTTAATATCTGATACGTCCCCTATCTGGGGACCATATATTAAATGGATTTTTAGAACAGGGAGATGGAAATAGAGCTTGCTCTGTCCACTCCACGCATTGACCTGGTATTGCAGTATTTCCAGGACCGGTGCACCCTTTCCTTATGTGTTGACTAAAAGCAGATTCCAAAAGTGTTTTTTGTCTTTGCTATTGTTTCTGTCTTTCTGAAGGGATCTCCCCTTTTAATCCCATTATTTCAACACCTGTTGGACAATGCATGAGTGATAATGAGCTCATTGATTAAATGCAATTAATGAATAGATTGCCACCTCTTGTTGTGTGTCGTCTGTGTTTCTGTGTTTCCGGCATTTCACATTGGAACACCTCATTCACCTTCCTTGTCTTCTCTCCGCCCTCCCTTTTAGGTAAGTTAAAGAGCTGCACCTGAGCCAGCCACTGATTGATTGATTGATTGATTGATTGATTGATTGATTGATTGATTGATTGATGCAGCACAACAGTCAAATAGTGGAAGAAATAGGGGAGGAAACCTCCAGCTCACCAGTTATGTGCGTCTCCTGACTCTCTGCTCGGATTCCCGCTACGGCTGGCGGTATATAATAGAAAAAACAAGGGAAGTAATCCAGCGCTGAGTCCAGTTGTAAGTTTAAAAAGGAAGCGTTGTTCCCATCTTTATTGAAGTAATATTAAAAATCGTAGGGAGACGCAGTCCCAGAAAAATTGTGAGTAGGCAGTATGCCCCAGCCTACGCGTTTCGAGCAGCTCCTGTGCTCTTAATCATGGCAAAGAAGTATGAGGACAACCATCGTCCTGTCTGCTTAAAAAGCGTAACTAATTAGTACGCAAGAAAAACAGGTGAATGATTAACCCTGACTGCTAATTAACTTCTCAGGTGAGATCCTCCTATATATGGATGAGATACGGGAAGTATATGTTAAACATAGAGAGGAAAACCCTTTCTATGATCCCTTAGTGTTAACACATCAAATGGTGAAAGAATATAGAAATTACAGCTGTATTAAGACCAATTCAGGGATGCTCAAAGCTGCAGTTTATAATATACCGGGTTAGATAGTAAATATAGCAGTCAGGACGACTTAGTCCCCACAGTTCTCACAACGTATATCACAGATGTTATCAATTCAATATACGAAATTTAAAAACAACAACACATATTCATGGTTTGGCTCAGTCAGAAGTATAACATTCTCCAACAAATACATATATGAGATATTAAAGTATGTAATATAAGCATCCAAAAACATATCGAGAATACAATTAAAAAGAAAAAGTGGGAATGTAACTCCCATCGAAATAAAATGTAAATCGATTTACACAAATATGATCTAAGTAAAGGTATGTAAACTGTATGATAATAATGATTACATGTTGTAAATATGATTACGTCAATCTCATGATCCCAAAACGTTATAATTAATTCCATGATGTTTTATATTGGAATTAAACAGAAAAAACAGTCAGGTCTGAATAGGTGTATAGAACATTAATGCGTTTTTTTCCCCAAAAATATATGCAAGAATCATTCTCAATGTTTCATATATTGGTTTGTTATAAAAAAGAAAGGGACATGTTATCTGAGTCCACGTTGAAAATGAATGTTCCCAAAATTATTCCTGAAAAATCTATATGACATCAAACAGTGTCAGAGAACCCTTATTGTATACTGTATCTATTTGACATTGCGTACTCATGTATAATATACTTTATCCCTAGGTATGTGATAACGTTCGCAACAGGACATTGTTGGAGATATAAACCGATTTTCGCAGAGAGGAAAAGGCACGGTGCCTATATTTTATCTATGAGGAAGATAGAATGCAACCTGAAACTACATATCTAGAATATCAATGCATGAAGACCTGTTTATATGCGTTAAATTCTACAATATATGAAATAAAATAAATAAATAAATATATAAAACATATATGTATAATAGCTACCTCTGATGAAATGTAACTGTAGATGTAAATATCAAAAAATAAACAGAATTCATTCTGCACTGGATCAGATATTCAATAATTATGGATTGTATCTCACGGGAAAAATACTCCACATGGGGAATATATCCCGGACATCTAGATGTAAAAGTTGTCCTTGTGCGACTATATGAAACTGACATTAATATATTCTATCAAGAATTACATAAATGACCCATATAACTAATGGTACTATTCAAAAATATGTAGTACTTAATAAATTTCAAGTACATTATTCCATATAGAAGGGACCCCCTAACAGATGTTAATAGTGAGGAATATTAAATATAAATTACGTAGTCACCCCCTGTGTTATATCGAATGATTTATATACTGGAACCTAATATTATCTGTGAGTGTATAGAATATTAATATACGATCCCCAAGAACAATCGGATTACGATAAATTCCAATGGTTCAAATATTATCACACAATATCAGGTCAATAACTCGGATTGCAACCGTCCCTGTCCATACTAAATGGTGCTGAAAACTCTCTGACCTATTACAATAGAACATTATGTAAGGAAAATACCTGAAGAGATCCGAACCCTTGATTGGATCCCCGTGAAGGGAATATTTAACTGTCACAATATTATACCCATTCATCTCAACACGAGTATCTGAAAGACCCTCGGAGAGAGAGGGTTCCGTGACTAATGTCGCTGTCCTCAATGTATGGTGCTGAAAGGAGTATTTGGCTATCATGGTAGTATATCCATTCATCTCAACACGAGTATCAGATTATGATAAATTCCAGTGGTTCAAATACTATCACACAATATCAGGTCAATGACTCAGATTGCAACTGTCCCTGTCCAGACTAAATGGTGCTGAAAACTCTCTGACCTATTACAATAGAGCGTTATGTGAGGAAAATACCTGAAGAGATCCGAACCCTTGATTGGATCCCCGTGGAGGGAATATTTAACTGTCACAATATTATACCCATTCATCTCAACACGAGTATCTGAAAGACACTCGGAGAGAGAGGGTTCCGTGACTGATGTCGCTGTCCTCAAAGTATGGTGCTGAAAGGAGTATTAAGCTATCATGGTAGTATATCCATTCATCTCAACACGAGTATCTGAAGGATACCCAGAAAGAGAGGGTTCCGTGACTGATGTCGTTGTCCTCAATGTATGGTGCTGAAAGTGATGGTAAGTTACAATCTCTCGGGCGTGTCTCCTAATATCTGATCCAATAGTATGTACTACCAATCTCTTACCCTATACCTAATGGTACTAGATGTATTTAGAACTATCACCAAAGAAAGGGGGGTATGTGGTGAATATCTGTAAGGTCAAAATCCCTAAAAAGAGTCCCCTTAATTGGAGTGGGTAGATATAAGAATGAAATGCCCGCTTATCTCAACGAAAATACCACAGGGATATTGAAGGGAAGAAACAACCCATTACATGATATATGTTATATTCACGATTGATGGTACTACAAATATTAATGAGCCACAATGTAGCTCCATAATAAATAATCTTCCCATAGGGAAGTACATGAGAGTTGTTAAACTCACAAAGACTTGTGCAGATAAAGATCAATACTTGTATGTAACTTATGATTTTAATAATGAAACATGAGTTCCTTCTTAACATTCAAACCCTGTGGGAATCGTGTTTCCAAATTGTAAATCCAGAAGGCTTCCCTCGTTAACAGGCGTTGTCTAATATTCCCCCCTCTTACATTACCTCTGACTTTTTCCACTGCATAGCAGCAAAATGAGTTGACACAACGGTTGTGTTGTAAAATGAAGTGTCTGGAGATATTTGAGATATTCAAAAAATTGGGGTTCCTGATATAGCTTAGATGTTCTAAAACCCGGAGTTTGAATTTCCTAATGGTACACCCCACGTACTTAAGCTTGCAAATGGTACATTCTATGACATAGACGACATTATTGCTATTACAGTTGATGTACGATTTTATTGGAAAATTGATGCTACCTGAGGAATTTGAAAAATCCTTGGTGATCTTGGAAAAGTTACAGACCTTACATGGATGTGTCCCACATTTAAAGTATCCTTTATGGGTTAACCACGTGGGTTTAGGAAGACTAGTAGTCAATAGAGACGGGGCCAGCATATTACCAAGGGTTGGAGGTCTCCGCGATACCACCCGACACCCACTTCTCAATACCTCTTCTAATTTAGTATCTTCATACAACAAGGGAATGTACCTAAGTACCATGTTTTTGATAAGATTGAATTGGTTGCTGTATTGAAGTACCAAAGTAGGTATATCAGTGTCTACTGTACCAGAGCTTGTAGTGTCTGAATTGCGTTCGATGGAAAGGAGACCATCCCTATCTTTATCTTTAACAATGGTTTTGGCCCTTTCCAATGTCCAATTCCTATACCCACGGGCTGTAAGTCTGCGACATATTCTAGATTCCTCCTTAATGTATCCCAATTGTGTGCTACAATTCCTCTTGGCCCTTGTCAACTCACCCACGGGTATTGCCATGATAGTGTGCTTAGGATGACAACTGGTGGCATGTAGTATCGTATTCCCCGATATGGGTTTATGATAAATCTCTGTGCACACCCTTGAACCATTTTTGGAAATAAATTTGATATCCAAAAAATTAATGGTTGTGTCATTGATAACATGTGTAAACCTTAGGTTGAGATCATTATCATTCATGAAGGTCATGAACTCCTGTATGGCAGACACATCGCCCTCCCAAATAAATAGGAGGTCGTCGATGTATCTGCCATACCAGTGGACATGACCCACATATCACAGTCAAATAGTGGAGTGGAGTAGGGGAACAGCAAACAGCCAATAAAGCAGCCCGCCCGCTCGCCTGCCCGCCACAATGGACCTACCTGTGTACACTAGATGGATGTGATGGAATGTACTGTCGTCCCTACATTTCAAGAAGAAGTAAGAATTGCAGTTGCAACAAAGCCTTGCTTGCCTACAAAGAGAGCAGCAATTTGGATTTGTTACTATGTTACCTAGAAGAATAACAAACTGTGCAAGGATGGAGGTTGTAGGAGCAAGGAGAAGTTGTCTGTAAAGTTGGTGGATGCCTATTTTCCATTTTGCAGTCCCTTGTCTCCCTCTTGTGGCCTCCTGGAGGCAACTAGCTGTGCAAACAAAAGACAGCCTGGCGGCCGGCTGTTGCAGTGTTGCCCTCTCAGGCAACACTGAGTGACTGACTGAGCCTCACCGTCTTATATAAAGTTCAGACGGAACTTTGCACGTGTCATAGTGGAGCCCTCAGGATTCCAGAGCCAGCTTTCTGACATCATAATGGGGCCTCAGAGATAAAAGCCTGGGCCCAGGCAGTGTTGGTCAGTGCTGCTCAGCAGGCAGCACTGGACTGGACTGGATTACAGCTGATACAAGGTGTGAAGGAACAAGGGGTGGCTGTGGGCATGCACTTGCTGCCGCTGCCAGTGTTTATCTGCATGGCAGCAGGGCATTTGGGCGTTGCCAGGAAGGCGTTTTTATGTAGATTCCTCCTCTTTCAGCACTGCATTGTGGTGCAAGCAAAAGAAGCAAATCCTGTCTGGCTTCCTCTCCGGCCTTTATTCACCTCCCGTGTAGCTGTGAGTGTGTGAGCCTGCAGGGCCCCATGGAATTGCCTAGAAGTAGGCTGAATCGCTGCAAGGGCTGAACAGCAGTATCGGGCAGGCTCGGGCAACGCGCGGCCCATTCGGGTTATCGCTTCTCGGCCTTTTGGCTAAGATCAAGTGCAGTATCTGTTCTTATCAGTTTAATATCTGATACGTCCCCTATCTGGGGACCATATATTAAATGGATTTTTAGAACAGGGAGATGGAAATAGAGCTTGCTCTGTCCACTCCACGCATTGACCTGGTATTGCAGTATTTCCAGGACCGGTGCACCCTTTCCTTATGTGTTGACTAAAAGCAGATTCCAAAAGTGTTTTTTGTCTTTGCTATTGTTTCTGTCTTTCTGAAGGGATCTCCCCTTTTAATCCCATTATTTCAACACCTGTTGGACAATGCATGAGTGATAATGAGCTCATTGATTAAATGCAATTAATGAATAGATTGCCACCTCTTGTTGTGTGTCGTCTGTGTTTCTGTGTTTCCGGCATTTCACATTGGAACACCTCATTCACCTTCCTTGTCTTCTCTCCGCCCTCCCTTTTAGGTAAGTTAAAGAGCTGCACCTGAGCCAGCCACTGATTGATTGATTGATTGATTGATTGATTGATTGATTGATTGATTGATTGATTGATGCAGCACAACAGTCAAATAGTGGAGTGGAGTAGGGGAACAGCAAACAGCCAATAAAGCAGCCCGCCCGCTCGCCTGCCCGCCACAATGGACCTACCTGTGTACACTAGATGGATGTGATGGAATGTACTGTCGTCCCTACATTTCAAGAAGAAGTAAGAATTGCAGTTGCAACAAAGCCTTGCTTGCCTACAAAGAGAGCAGCAATTTGGATTTGTTACTATGTTACCTAGAAGAATAACAAACTGTGCAAGGATGGAGGTTGTAGGAGCAAGGAGAAGTTGTCTGTAAAGTTGGTGGATGCCTATTTTCCATTTTGCAGTCCCTTGTCTCCCTCTTGTGGCCTCCTGGAGGCAACTAGCTGTGCAAAAAAAAGACAGCCTGGCGGCCGGCTGTTGCAGTGTTGCCCTCTCAGGCAACACTGAGTGACTGACTGAGCCTCACCGTCTTATATAAAGTTCAGACGGAACTTTGCACGTGTCATAGTGGAGCCCTCAGGATTCCAGAGCCAGCTTTCTGACATCATAATGGGGCCTCAGAGATAAAAGCCTGGGCCCAGGCAGTGTTGGTCAGTGCTGCTCAGCAGGCAGCACTGGACTGGACTGGATTACAGCTGATACAAGGTGTGAAGGAACAAGGGGTGGCTGTGGGCATGCACTTGCTGCCGCTGCCAGTGTTTATCTGCATGGCAGCAGGGCATTTGGCCGTTGCCAGGAAGGCGTTTTTATGTAGATTCCTCCTCTTTCAGCACTGCATTGTGGTGCAAGCAAAAGAAGCAAATCCTGTCTGGCTTCCTCTCCGGCCTTTATTCACCTCCCGTGTAGCTGTGAGTGTGTGAGCCTGCAGGGCCCCATGGAATTGCCTAGAAGTAGGCTGAATCGCTGCAAGGGCTGAACAGCAGTATCGGGCAGGCTCGGGCAACGCGCGGCCCGTTCGGGTTATCGCTTCTCGGCCTTTTGGCTAAGATCAAGTGTAGTATCTGTTCTTATCAGTTTAATATCTGATACGTCCCCTATCTGGGGACCATATATTAAATGGATTTTTAGAACAGGGAGATGGAAATAGAGCTTGCTCTGTCCACTCCACGCATTGACCTGGTATTGCAGTATTTCCAGGACCGGTGCACCCTTTCCTTATGTGTTGACTAAAAGCAGATTCCAAAAGTGTTTTTTGTCTTTGCTATTGTTTCTGTCTTTCTGAAGGGATCTCCCCTTTTAATCCCATTATTTCAACACCTGTTGGACAATGCATGAGTGATAATGAGCTCATTGATTAAATGCAATTAATGAATAGATTGCCACCTCTTGTTGTGTGTCGTCTGTGTATCTGTGTTTCCGGCATTTCACATTGCGCCCTCCCTTTTAGGTAAGTTAAAGAGCTGCACCTGAGCCAGCCACTGATTGATTGATTGATTGATTGATTGATTGATTGATTGATTGATTGATTGATTGATGCAGCACAACAGTCAAATAGTGGAGTGGAGTAGGGGAACAGCAAACAGCCAATAAAGCAGCCCGCCCGCTCGCCTGCCCGCCACAATGGACCTACCTGTGTACACTAGATGGATGTGATGGAATGTACTGTCGTCCCTACATTTCAAGAAGAAGTAAGAATTGCAGTTGCAACAAAGCCTTGCTTGCCTACAAAGAGAGCAGCAATTTGGATTTGTTACTATGTTACCTAGAAGAATAACAAACTGTGCAAGGATGGAGGTTGTAGGAGCAAGGAGAAGTTGTCTGTAAAGTTGGTGGATGCCTATTTTCCATTTTGCAGTCCCTTGTCTCCCTCTTGTGGCCTCCTGGAGGCAACTAGCTGTGCAAAAAAAAGACAGCCTGGCGGCCGGCTGTTGCAGTGTTGCCCTCTCAGGCAACACTGAGTGACTGACTGAGCCTCACCGTCTTATATAAAGTTCAGACGGAACTTTGCACGTGTCATAGTGGAGCCCTCAGGATTCCAGAGCCAGCTTTCTGACATCATAATGGGGCCTCAGAGATAAAAGCCTGGGCCCAGGCAGTGTTGGTCAGTGCTGCTCAGCAGGCAGCACTGGACTGGACTGGATTACAGCTGATACAAGGTGTGAAGGAACAAGGGGTGGCTGTGGGCATGCACTTGCTGCCGCTGCCAGTGTTTATCTGCATGGCAGCAGGGCATTTGGGCGTTGCCAGGAAGGCGTTTTTATGTAGATTCCTCCTCTTTCAGCACTGCATTGTGGTGCAAGCAAAAGAAGCAAATCCTGTCTGGCTTCCTCTCCGGCCTTTATTCACCTCCCGTGTAGCTGTGAGTGTGTGAGCCTGCAGGGCCCCATGGAATTGCCTAGAAGTAGGCTGAATCGCTGCAAGGGCTGAACAGCAGTATCGGGCAGGCTCGGGCAACGCGCGGCCCGTTCGGGTTATCGCTTCTCGGCCTTTTGGCTAAGATCAAGTGTAGTATCTGTTCTTATCAGTTTAATATCTGATACGTCCCCTATCTGGGGACCATATATTAAATGGATTTTTAGAACAGGGAGATGGAAATAGAGCTTGCTCTGTCCACTCCACGCATTGACCTGGTATTGCAGTATTTCCAGGACCGGTGCACCCTTTCCTTATGTGTTGACTAAAAGCAGATTCCAAAAGTGTTTTTTGTCTTTGCTATTGTTTCTGTCTTTCTGAAGGGATCTCCCCTTTTAATCCCATTATTTCAACACCTGTTGGACAATGCATGAGTGATAATGAGCTCATTGATTAAATGCAATTAATGAATAGATTGCCACCTCTTGTTGTGTGTCGTCTGTGTTTCTGTGTTTCCGGCATTTCACATTGGAACACCTCATTCACCTTCCTTGTCTTCTCTCCGCCCTCCCTTTTAGGTAAGTTAAAGAGCTGCACCTGAGCCAGCCACTGATTGATTGATTGATTGATTGATTGATTGATTGATTGATTGATTGATTGATTGATGCAGCACAACAGTCAAATAGTGGAGTGGAGTAGGGGAACAGCAAACAGCCAATAAAGCAGCCCGCCCGCTCGCCTGCCCGCCACAATGGACCTACCTGTGTACACTAGATGGATGTGATGGAATGTACTGTCGTCCCTACATTTCAAGAAGAAGTAAGAATTGCAGTTGCAACAAAGCCTTGCTTGCCTACAAAGAGAGCAGCAATTTGGATTTGTTACTATGTTACCTAGAAGAATAACAAACTGTGCAAGGATGGAGGTTGTAGGAGCAAGGAGAAGTTGTCTGTAAAGTTGGTGGATGCCTATTTTCCATTTTGCAGTCCCTTGTCTCCCTCTTGTGGCCTCCTGGAGGCAACTAGCTGTGCAAAAAAAAGACAGCCTGGCGGCCGGCTGTTGCAGTGTTGCCCTCTCAGGCAACACTGAGTGACTGACTGAGCCTCACCGTCTTATATAAAGTTCAGACGGAACTTTGCACGTGTCATAGTGGAGCCCTCAGGATTCCAGAGCCAGCTTTCTGACATCATAATGGGGCCTCAGAGATAAAAGCCTGGGCCCAGGCAGTGTTGGTCAGTGCTGCTCAGCAGGCAGCACTGGACTGGACTGGATTACAGCTGATACAAGGTGTGAAGGAACAAGGGGTGGCTGTGGGCATGCACTTGCTGCCGCTGCCAGTGTTTATCTGCATGGCAGCAGGGCATTTGGGCGTTGCCAGGAAGGCGTTTTTATGTAGATTCCTCCTCTTTCAGCACTGCATTGTGGTGCAAGCAAAAGAAGCAAATCCTGTCTGGCTTCCTCTCCGGCCTTTATTCACCTCCCGTGTAGCTGTGAGTGTGTGAGCCTGCAGGGCCCCATGGAATTGCCTAGAAGTAGGCTGAATCGCTGCAAGGGCTGAACAGCAGTATCGGGCAGGCTCGGGCAACGCGCGGCCCGTTCGGGTTATCGCTTCTCGGCCTTTTGGCTAAGATCAAGTGTAGTATCTGTTCTTATCAGTTTAATATCTGATACGTCCCCTATCTGGGGACCATATATTAAATGGATTTTTAGAACAGGGAGATGGAAATAGAGCTTGCTCTGTCCACTCCACGCATTGACCTGGTATTGCAGTATTTCCAGGACCGGTGCACCCTTTCCTTATGTGTTGACTAAAAGCAGATTCCAAAAGTGTTTTTTGTCTTTGCTATTGTTTCTGTCTTTCTGAAGGGATCTCCCCTTTTAATCCCATTATTTCAACACCTGTTGGACAATGCATGAGTGATAATGAGCTCATTGATTAAATGCAATTAATGAATAGATTGCCACCTCTTGTTGTGTGTCGTCTGTGTTTCTGTGTTTCCGGCATTTCACATTGGAACACCTCATTCACCTTCCTTGTCTTCTCTCCGCCCTCCCTTTTAGGTAAGTTAAAGAGCTGCACCTGAGCCAGCCACTGATTGATTGATTGATTGATTGATTGATTGATTGATTGATTGATTGATTGATTGATGCAGCACAACAGTCAAATAGTGGAGTGGAGTAGGGGAACAGCAAACAGCCAATAAAGCAGCCCGCCCGCTCGCCTGCCCGCCACAATGGACCTACCTGTGTACACTAGATGGATGTGATGGAATGTACTGTCGTCCCTACATTTCAAGAAGAAGTAAGAATTGCAGTTGCAACAAAGCCTTGCTTGCCTACAAAGAGAGCAGCAATTTGGATTTGTTACTATGTTACCTAGAAGAATAACAAACTGTGCAAGGATGGAGGTTGTAGGAGCAAGGAGAAGTTGTCTGTAAAGTTGGTGGATGCCTATTTTCCATTTTGCAGTCCCTTGTCTCCCTCTTGTGGCCTCCTGGAGGCAACTAGCTGTGCAAAAAAAAGACAGCCTGGCGGCCGGCTGTTGCAGTGTTGCCCTCTCAGGCAACACTGAGTGACTGACTGAGCCTCACCGTCTTATATAAAGTTCAGACGGAACTTTGCACGTGTCATAGTGGAGCCCTCAGGATTCCAGAGCCAGCTTTCTGACATCATAATGGGGCCTCAGAGATAAAAGCCTGGGCCCAGGCAGTGTTGGTCAGTGCTGCTCAGCAGGCAGCACTGGACTGGACTGGATTACAGCTGATACAAGGTGTGAAGGAACAAGGGGTGGCTGTGGGCATGCACTTGCTGCCGCTGCCAGTGTTTATCTGCATGGCAGCAGGGCATTTGGCCGTTGCCAGGAAGGCGTTTTTATGTAGATTCCTCCTCTTTCAGCACTGCATTGTGGTGCAAGCAAAAGAAGCAAATCCTGTCTGGCTTCCTCTCCGGCCTTTATTCACCTCCCGTGTAGCTGTGAGTGTGTGAGCCTGCAGGGCCCCATGGAATTGCCTAGAAGTAGGCTGAATCGCTGCAAGGGCTGAACAGCAGTATCGGGCAGGCTCGGGCAACGCGCGGCCCGTTCGGGTTATCGCTTCTCGGCCTTTTGGCTAAGATCAAGTGTAGTATCTGTTCTTATCAGTTTAATATCTGATACGTCCCCTATCTGGGGACCATATATTAAATGGATTTTTAGAACAGGGAGATGGAAATAGAGCTTGCTCTGTCCACTCCACGCATTGACCTGGTATTGCAGTATTTCCAGGACCGGTGCACCCTTTCCTTATGTGTTGACTAAAAGCAGATTCCAAAAGTGTTTTTTGTCTTTGCTATTGTTTCTGTCTTTCTGAAGGGATCTCCCCTTTTAATCCCATTATTTCAACACCTGTTGGACAATGCATGAGTGATAATGAGCTCATTGATTAAATGCAATTAATGAATAGATTGCCACCTCTTGTTGTGTGTCGTCTGTGTTTCTGTGTTTCCGGCATTTCACATTGGAACACCTCATTCACCTTCCTTGTCTTCTCTCCGCCCTCCCTTTTAGGTAAGTTAAAGAGCTGCACCTGAGCCAGCCACTGATTGATTGATTGATTGATTGATTGATTGATTGATTGATTGATTGATTGATTGATGCAGCACAACAGTCAAATAGTGGAGTGGAGTAGGGGAACAGCAAACAGCCAATAAAGCAGCCCGCCCGCTCGCCTGCCCGCCACAATGGACCTACCTGTGTACACTAGATGGATGTGATGGAATGTACTGTCGTCCCTACATTTCAAGAAGAAGTAAGAATTGCAGTTGCAACAAAGCCTTGCTTGCCTACAAAGAGAGCAGCAATTTGGATTTGTTACTATGTTACCTAGAAGAATAACAAACTGTGCAAGGATGGAGGTTGTAGGAGCAAGGAGAAGTTGTCTGTAAAGTTGGTGGATGCCTATTTTCCATTTTGCAGTCCCTTGTCTCCCTCTTGTGGCCTCCTGGAGGCAACTAGCTGTGCAAAAAAAAGACAGCCTGGCGGCCGGCTGTTGCAGTGTTGCCCTCTCAGGCAACACTGAGTGACTGACTGAGCCTCACCGTCTTATATAAAGTTCAGACGGAACTTTGCACGTGTCATAGTGGAGCCCTCAGGATTCCAGAGCCAGCTTTCTGACATCATAATGGGGCCTCAGAGATAAAAGCCTGGGCCCAGGCAGTGTTGGTCAGTGCTGCTCAGCAGGCAGCACTGGACTGGACTGGATTACAGCTGATACAAGGTGTGAAGGAACAAGGGGTGGCTGTGGGCATGCACTTGCTGCCGCTGCCAGTGTTTATCTGCATGGCAGCAGGGCATTTGGGCGTTGCCAGGAAGGCGTTTTTATGTAGATTCCTCCTCTTTCAGCACTGCATTGTGGTGCAAGCAAAAGAAGCAAATCCTGTCTGGCTTCCTCTCCGGCCTTTATTCACCTCCCGTGTAGCTGTGAGTGTGTGAGCCTGCAGGGCCCCATGGAATTGCCTAGAAGTAGGCTGAATCGCTGCAAGGGCTGAACAGCAGTATCGGGCAGGCTCGGGCAACGCGCGGCCCGTTCGGGTTATCGCTTCTCGGCCTTTTGGCTAAGATCAAGTGTAGTATCTGTTCTTATCAGTTTAATATCTGATACGTCCCCTATCTGGGGACCATATATTAAATGGATTTTTAGAACAGGGAGATGGAAATAGAGCTTGCTCTGTCCACTCCACGCATTGACCTGGTATTGCAGTATTTCCAGGACCGGTGCACCCTTTCCTTATGTGTTGACTAAAAGCAGATTCCAAAAGTGTTTTTTGTCTTTGCTATTGTTTCTGTCTTTCTGAAGGGATCTCCCCTTTTAATCCCATTATTTCAACACCTGTTGGACAATGCATGAGTGATAATGAGCTCATTGATTAAATGCAATTAATGAATAGATTGCCACCTCTTGTTGTGTGTCGTCTGTGTTTCTGTGTTTCCGGCATTTCACATTGGAACACCTCATTCACCTTCCTTGTCTTCTCTCCGCCCTCCCTTTTAGGTAAGTTAAAGAGCTGCACCTGAGCCAGCCACTGATTGATTGATTGATTGATTGATTGATTGATTGATTGATTGATTGATTGATGCAGCACAACAGTCAAATAGTGGAGTGGAGTAGGGGAACAGCAAACAGCCAATAAAGCAGCCCGCCCGCTCGCCTGCCCGCCACAATGGACCTACCTGTGTACACTAGATGGATGTGATGGAATGTACTGTCGTCCCTACATTTCAAGAAGAAGTAAGAATTGCAGTTGCAACAAAGCCTTGCTTGCCTACAAAGAGAGCAGCAATTTGGATTTGTTACTATGTTACCTAGAAGAATAACAAACTGTGCAAGGATGGAGGTTGTAGGAGCAAGGAGAAGTTGTCTGTAAAGTTGGTGGATGCCTATTTTCCATTTTGCAGTCCCTTGTCTCCCTCTTGTGGCCTCCTGGAGGCAACTAGCTGTGCAAAAAAAAGACAGCCTGGCGGCCGGCTGTTGCAGTGTTGCCCTCTCAGGCAACACTGAGTGACTGACTGAGCCTCACCGTCTTATATAAAGTTCAGACGGAACTTTGCACGTGTCATAGTGGAGCCCTCAGGATTCCAGAGCCAGCTTTCTGACATCATAATGGGGCCTCAGAGATAAAAGCCTGGGCCCAGGCAGTGTTGGTCAGTGCTGCTCAGCAGGCAGCACTGGACTGGACTGGATTACAGCTGATACAAGGTGTGAAGGAACAAGGGGTGGCTGTGGGCATGCACTTGCTGCCGCTGCCAGTGTTTATCTGCATGGCAGCAGGGCATTTGGGCGTTGCCAGGAAGGCGTTTTTATGTAGATTCCTCCTCTTTCAGCACTGCATTGTGGTGCAAGCAAAAGAAGCAAATCCTGTCTGGCTTCCTCTCCGGCCTTTATTCACCTCCCGTGTAGCTGTGAGTGTGTGAGCCTGCAGGGCCCCATGGAATTGCCTAGAAGTAGGCTGAATCGCTGCAAGGGCTGAACAGCAGTATCGGGCAGGCTCGGGCAACGCGCGGCCCGTTCGGGTTATCGCTTCTCGGCCTTTTGGCTAAGATCAAGTGTAGTATCTGTTCTTATCAGTTTAATATCTGATACGTCCCCTATCTGGGGACCATATATTAAATGGATTTTTAGAACAGGGAGATGGAAATAGAGCTTGCTCTGTCCACTCCACGCATTGACCTGGTATTGCAGTATTTCCAGGACCGGTGCACCCTTTCCTTATGTGTTGACTAAAAGCAGATTCCAAAAGTGTTTTTTGTCTTTGCTATTGTTTCTGTCTTTCTGAAGGGATCTCCCCTTTTAATCCCATTATTTCAACACCTGTTGGACAATGCATGAGTGATAATGAGCTCATTGATTAAATGCAATTAATGAATAGATTGCCACCTCTTGTTGTGTGTCGTCTGTGTTTCTGTGTTTCCGGCATTTCACATTGGAACACCTCATTCACCTTCCTTGTCTTCTCTCCGCCCTCCCTTTTAGGTAAGTTAAAGAGCTGCACCTGAGCCAGCCACTGATTGATTGATTGATTGATTGATTGATGCAGCACAACAGTCAAATAGTGGAGTGGAGTAGGGGAACAGCAAACAGCCAATAAAGCAGCCCGCCCGCTCGCCTGCCCGCCACAATGGACCTACCTGTGTACACTAGATGGATGTGATGGAATGTACTGTCGTCCCTACATTTCAAGAAGAAGTAAGAATTGCAGTTGCAACAAAGCCTTGCTTGCCTACAAAGAGAGCAGCAATTTGGATTTGTTACTATGTTACCTAGAAGAATAACAAACTGTGCAAGGATGGAGGTTGTAGGAGCAAGGAGAAGTTGTCTGTAAAGTTGGTGGATGCCTATTTTCCATTTTGCAGTCCCTTGTCTCCCTCTTGTGGCCTCCTGGAGGCAACTAGCTGTGCAAAAAAAAGACAGCCTGGCGGCCGGCTGTTGCAGTGTTGCCCTCTCAGGCAACACTGAGTGACTGACTGAGCCTCACCGTCTTATATAAAGTTCAGACGGAACTTTGCACGTGTCATAGTGGAGCCCTCAGGATTCCAGAGCCAGCTTTCTGACATCATAATGGGGCCTCAGAGATAAAAGCCTGGGCCCAGGCAGTGTTGGTCAGTGCTGCTCAGCAGGCAGCACTGGACTGGACTGGATTACAGCTGATACAAGGTGTGAAGGAACAAGGGGTGGCTGTGGGCATGCACTTGCTGCCGCTGCCAGTGTTTATCTGCATGGCAGCAGGGCATTTGGGCGTTGCCAGGAAGGCGTTTTTATGTAGATTCCTCCTCTTTCAGCACTGCATTGTGGTGCAAGCAAAAGAAGCAAATCCTGTCTGGCTTCCTCTCCGGCCTTTATTCACCTCCCGTGTAGCTGTGAGTGTGTGAGCCTGCAGGGCCCCATGGAATTGCCTAGAAGTAGGCTGAATCGCTGCAAGGGCTGAACAGCAGTATCGGGCAGGCTCGGGCAACGCGCGGCCCGTTCGGGTTATCGCTTCTCGGCCTTTTGGCTAAGATCAAGTGTAGTATCTGTTCTTATCAGTTTAATATCTGATACGTCCCCTATCTGGGGACCATATATTAAATGGATTTTTAGAACAGGGAGATGGAAATAGAGCTTGCTCTGTCCACTCCACGCATTGACCTGGTATTGCAGTATTTCCAGGACCGGTGCACCCTTTCCTTATGTGTTGACTAAAAGCAGATTCCAAAAGTGTTTTTTGTCTTTGCTATTGTTTCTGTCTTCCTGAAGGGATCTCCCCTTTTAATCCCATTATTTCAACACCTGTTGGACAATGCATGAGTGATAATGAGCTCATTGATTAAATGCAATTAATGAATAGATTGCCACCTCTTGTTGTGTGTCGTCTGTGTTTCTGTGTTTCCGGCATTTCACATTGGAACACCTCATTCACCTTCCTTGTCTTCTCTCCGCCCTCCCTTTTAGGTAAGTTAAAGAGCTGCACCTGAGCCAGCCACTGATTGATTGATTGATTGATTGATTGATTGATTGATTGATTGATTGATTGATTGATGCAGCACAACAGTCAAATAGTGGAGTGGAGTAGGGGAACAGCAAACAGCCAATAAAGCAGCCCGCCCGCTCGCCTGCCCGCCACAATGGACCTACCTGTGTACACTAGATGGATGTGATGGAATGTACTGTCGTCCCTACATTTCAAGAAGAAGTAAGAATTGCAGTTGCAACAAAGCCTTGCTTGCCTACAAAGAGAGCAGCAATTTGGATTTGTTACTATGTTACCTAGAAGAATAACAAACTGTGCAAGGATGGAGGTTGTAGGAGCAAGGAGAAGTTGTCTGTAAAGTTGGTGGATGCCTATTTTCCATTTTGCAGTCCCTTGTCTCCCTCTTGTGGCCTCCTGGAGGCAACTAGCTGTGCAAAAAAAAGACAGCCTGGCGGCCGGCTGTTGCAGTGTTGCCCTCTCAGGCAACACTGAGTGACTGACTGAGCCTCACCGTCTTATATAAAGTTCAGACGGAACTTTGCACGTGTCATAGTGGAGCCCTCAGGATTCCAGAGCCAGCTTTCTGACATCATAATGGGGCCTCAGAGATAAAAGCCTGGGCCCAGGCAGTGTTGGTCAGTGCTGCTCAGCAGGCAGCACTGGACTGGACTGGATTACAGCTGATACAAGGTGTGAAGGAACAAGGGGTGGCTGTGGGCATGCACTTGCTGCCGCTGCCAGTGTTTATCTGCATGGCAGCAGGGCATTTGGGCGTTGCCAGGAAGGCGTTTTTATGTAGATTCCTCCTCTTTCAGCACTGCATTGTGGTGCAAGCAAAAGAAGCAAATCCTGTCTGGCTTCCTCTCCGGCCTTTATTCACCTCCCGTGTAGCTGTGAGTGTGTGAGCCTGCAGGGCCCCATGGAATTGCCTAGAAGTAGGCTGAATCGCTGCAAGGGCTGAACAGCAGTATCGGGCAGGCTCGGGCAACGCGCGGCCCGTTCGGGTTATCGCTTCTCGGCCTTTTGGCTAAGATCAAGTGTAGTATCTGTTCTTATCAGTTTAATATCTGATACGTCCCCTATCTGGGGACCATATAATAAATGGATTTTTAGAACAGGGAGATGGAAATAGAGCTTGCTCTGTCCACTCCACGCATTGACCTGGTATTGCAGTATTTCCAGGACCGGTGCACCCTTTCCTTATGTGTTGACTAAAAGCAGATTCCAAAAGTGTTTTTTGTCTTTGCTATTGTTTCTGTCTTTCTGAAGGGATCTCCCCTTTTAATCCCATTATTTCAACACCTGTTGGACAATGCATGAGTGATAATGAGCTCATTGATTAAATGCAATTAATGAATAGATTGCCACCTCTTGTTGTGTGTCGTCTGTGTTTCTGTGTTTCCGGCATTTCACATTGGAACACCTCATTCACCTTCCTTGTTTTCTCTCCGCCCTCCCTTTTAGGTAAGTTAAAGAGCTGCACCTGAGCCAGCCACTGATTGATTGATTGATTGATTGATTGATTGATTGATTGATTGATTGATTGATTGATTGATGCAGCACAACAGTCAAATAGTGGAGTGGAGTAGGGGAACAGCAAACAGCCAATAAAGCAGCCCGCCCGCTCGCCTGCCCGCCACAATGGACCTACCTGTGTACACTAGATGGATGTGATGGAATGTACTGTCGTCCCTACATTTCAAGAAGAAGTAAGAATTGCAGTTGCAACAAAGCCTTGCTTGCCTACAAAGAGAGCAGCAATTTGGATTTGTTACTATGTTACCTAGAAGAATAACAAACTGTGCAAGGATGGAGGTTGTAGGAGCAAGGAGAAGTTGTCTGTAAAGTTGGTGGATGCCTATTTTCCATTTTGCAGTCCCTTGTCTCCCTCTTGTGGCCTCCTGGAGGCAACTAGCTGTGAAAAAAAAAGACAGCCTGGCGGCCGGCTGTTGCAGTGTTGCCCTCTCAGGCAACACTGAGTGACTGACTGAGCCTCACCGTCTTATATAAAGTTCAGACGGAACTTTGCACGTGTCATAGTGGAGCCCTCAGGATTCCAGAGCCAGCTTTCTGACATCATAATGGGGCCTCAGAGATAAAAGCCTGGGCCCAGGCAGTGTTGGTCAGTGCTGCTCAGCAGGCAGCACTGGACTGGACTGGATTACAGCTGATACAAGGTGTGAAGGAACAAGGGGTGGCTGTGGGCATGCACTTGCTGCCGCTGCCAGTGTTTATCTGCATGGCAGCAGGGCATTTGGGCGTTGCCAGGAAGGCGTTTTTATGTAGATTCCTCCTCTTTCAGCACTGCATTGTGGTGCAAGCAAAAGAAGCAAATCCTGTCTGGCTTCCTCTCCGGCCTTTATTCACCTCCCGTGTAGCTGTGAGTGTGTGAGCCTGCAGGGCCCCATGGAATTGCCTAGAAGTAGGCTGAATCGCTGCAAGGGCTGAACAGCAGTATCGGGCAGGCTCGGGCAACGCGCGGCCCGTTCGGGTTATCGCTTCTCGGCCTTTTGGCTAAGATCAAGTGTAGTATCTGTTCTTATCAGTTTAATATCTGATACGTCCCCTATCTGGGGACCATATATTAAATGGATTTTTAGAACAGGGAGATGGAAATAGAGCTTGCTCTGTCCACTCCACGCATTGACCTGGTATTGCAGTATTTCCAGGACCGGTGCACCCTTTCCTTATGTGTTGACTAAAAGCAGATTCCAAAAGTGTTTTTTGTCTTTGCTATTGTTTCTGTCTTTCTGAAGGGATCTCCCCTTTTAATCCCATTATTTCAACACCTGTTGGACAATGCATGAGTGATAATGAGCTCATTGATTAAATGCAATTAATGAATAGATTGCCACCTCTTGTTGTGTGTCGTCTGTGTTTCTGTGTTTCCGGCATTTCACATTGGAACACCTCATTCACCTTCCTTGTCTTCTCTCCGCCCTCCCTTTTAGGTAAGTTAAAGAGCTGCACCTGAGCCAGCCACTGATTGATTGATTGATTGATTGATTGATTGATTGATTGATTGATGCAGCACAACAGTCAAATAGTGGAGTGGAGTAGGGGAACAGCAAACAGCCAATAAAGCAGCCCGCCCGCTCGCCTGCCCGCCACAATGGACCTACCTGTGTACACTAGATGGATGTGATGGAATGTACTGTCGTCCCTACATTTCAAGAAGAAGTAAGAATTGCAGTTGCAACAAAGCCTTGCTTGCCTACAAAGAGAGCAGCAATTTGGATTTGTTACTATGTTACCTAGAAGAATAACAAACTGTGCAAGGATGGAGGTTGTAGGAGCAAGGAGAAGTTGTCTGTAAAGTTGGTGGATGCCTATTTTTCATTTTGCAGTCCCTTGTCTCCCTCTTGTGGCCTCCTGGAGGCAACTAGCTGTGCAAAAAAAAGACAGCCTGGCGGCCGGCTGTTGCAGTGTTGCCCTCTCAGGCAACACTGAGTGACTGACTGAGCCTCACCGTCTTATATAAAGTTCAGACGGAACTTTGCACGTGTCATAGTGGAGCCCTCAGGATTCCAGAGCCAGCTTTCTGACATCATAATGGGGCCTCAGAGATAAAAGCCTGGGCCCAGGCAGTGTTGGTCAGTGCTGCTCAGCAGGCAGCACTGGACTGGACTGGATTACAGCTCATACAAGGTGTGAAGGAACAAGGGGTGGCTGTGGGCATGCACTTGCTGCCGCTGCCAGTGTTTATCTGCATGGCAGCAGGGCATTTGGGCGTTGCCAGGAAGGCATTTTTATGTAGATTCCTCCTCTTTCAGCACTGCATTGTGGTGCAAGCAAAAGAAGCAAATCCTGTCTGGCTTCCTCTCCGGCCTTTATTCACCTCCCGTGTAGCTGTGAGTGTGTGAGCCTGCAGGGCCCCATGGAATTGCCTAGAAGTAGGCTGAATCGCTGCAAGGGCTGAACAGCAGTATCGGGCAGGCTCGGGCAACGCGCGGCCCGTTCGGGTTATCGCTTCTCGGCCTTTTGGCTAAGATCAAGTGTAGTATCTGTTCTTATCAGTTTAATATCTGATACGTCCCCTATCTGGGGACCATATATTAAATGGATTTTTAGAACAGGGAGATGGAAATAGAGCTTGCTCTGTCCACTCCACGCATTGACCTGGTATTGCAGTATTTCCAGGACCGGTGCACCCTTTCCTTATGTGTTGACTAAAAGCAGATTCCAAAAGTGTTTTTTGTCTTTGCTATTGTTTCTGTCTTTCTGAAGGGATCTCCCCTTTTAATCCCATTATTTCAACACCTGTTGGACAATGCATGAGTGATAATGAGCTCATTGATTAAATGCAATTAATGAATAGATTGCCACCTCTTGTTGTGTGTCGTCTGTGTTTCTGTGTTTCCGGCATTTCACATTGGAACACCTCATTCACCTTCCTTGTCTTCTCTCCGCCCTCCCTTTTAGGTAAGTTAAAGAGCTGCACCTGAGCCAGCCACTGATTGATTGATTGATTGATTGATTGATTGATTGATTGATTGATTGATTGATTGATTGATTGATTGATTGATGCAGCACAACAGTCAAATAGTGGAGTGGAGTAGGGGAACAGCAAACAGCCAATAAAGCAGCCCGCCCGCTCGCCTGCCCGCCACAATGGACCTACCTGTGTACACTAGATGGATGTGATGGAATGTACTGTCGTCCCTACATTTCAAGAAGAAGTAAGAATTGCAGTTGCAACAAAGCCTTGCTTGCCTACAAAGAGAGCAGCAATTTGGATTTGTTACTATGTTACCTAGAAGAATAACAAACTGTGCAAGGATGGAGGTTGTAGGAGCAAGGAGAAGTTGTCTGTAAAGTTGGTGGATGCCTATTTTCCATTTTGCAGTCCCTTGTCTCCCTCTTGTGGCCTCCTGGAGGCAACTAGCTGTGCAAAAAAAAGACAGCCTGGCGGCCGGCTGTTGCAGTGTTGCCCTCTCAGGCAACACTGAGTGACTGACTGAGCCTCACCGTCTTATATAAAGTTCAGACGGAACTTTGCACGTGTCATAGTGGAGCCCTCAGGATTCCAGAGCCAGCTTTCTGACATCATAATGGGGCCTCAGAGATAAAAGCCTGGGCCCAGGCAGTGTTGGTCAGTGCTGCTCAGCAGGCAGCACTGGACTGGACTGGATTACAGCTGATACAAGGTGTGAAGGAACAAGGGGTGGCTGTGGGCATGCACTTGCTGCCGCTGCCAGTGTTTATCTGCATGGCAGCAGGGCATTTGGGCGTTGCCAGGAAGGCGTTTTTATGTAGATTCCTCCTCTTTCAGCACTGCATTGTGGTGCAAGCAAAAGAAGCAAATCCTGTCTGGCTTCCTCTCCGGCCTTTATTCACCTCCCGTGTAGCTGTGAGTGTGTGAGCCTGCAGGGCCCCATGGAATTGCCTAGAAGTAGGCTGAATCGCTGCAAGGGCTGAACAGCAGTATCGGGCAGGCTCGGGCAACGCGCGGCCCGTTCGGGTTATCGCTTCTCGGCCTTTTGGCTAAGATCAAGTGTAGTATCTGTTCTTATCAGTTTAATATCTGATACGTCCCCTATCTGGGGACCATATATTAAATGGATTTTTAGAACAGGGAGATGGAAATAGAGCTTGCTCTGTCCACTCCACGCATTGACCTGGTATTGCAGTATTTCCAGGACGACTAAAAGCAGATTCCAAAAGTGTTTTTTGTCTTTGCTATTGTTTCTGTCTTTCTGAAGGGATCTCCCCTTTTAATCCCATTATTTCAACACCTGTTGGACAATGCATGAGTGATAATGAGCTCATTGATTAAATGCAATTAATGAATAGATTGCCACCTCTTGTTGTGTGTCGTCTGTGTTTCTGTGTTTCCGGCATTTCACATTGGAACACCTCATTCACCTTCCTTGTCTTCTCTCCGCCCTCCCTTTTAGGTAAGTTAAAGAGCTGCACCTGAGCCAGCCACTGATTGATTGATTGATTGATTGATTGATTGATTGATTGATTGATGCAGCACAACAGTCAAATAGTGGAGTGGAGTAGGGGAACAGCAAACAGCCAATAAAGCAGCCCGCCCGCTCGCCTGCCCGCCACAATGGACCTACCTGTGTACACTAGATGGATGTGATGGAATGTACTGTCGTCCCTACATTTCAAGAAGAAGTAAGAATTGCAGTTGCAACAAAGCCTTGCTTGCCTACAAAGAGAGCAGCAATTTGGATTTGTTACTATGTTACCTAGAAGAATAACAAACTGTGCAAGGATGGAGGTTGTAGGAGCAAGGAGAAGTTGTCTGTAAAGTTGGTGGATGCCTATTTTTCATTTTGCAGTCCCTTGTCTCCCTCTTGTGGCCTCCTGGAGGCAACTAGCTGTGCAAAAAAAAGACAGCCTGGCGGCCGGCTGTTGCAGTGTTGCCCTCTCAGGCAACACTGAGTGACTGACTGAGCCTCACCGTCTTATATAAAGTTCAGACGGAACTTTGCACGTGTCATAGTGGAGCCCTCAGGATTCCAGAGCCAGCTTTCTGACATCATAATGGGGCCTCAGAGATAAAAGCCTGGGCCCAGGCAGTGTTGGTCAGTGCTGCTCAGCAGGCAGCACTGGACTGGACTGGATTACAGCTCATACAAGGTGTGAAGGAACAAGGGGTGGCTGTGGGCATGCACTTGCTGCCGCTGCCAGTGTTTATCTGCATGGCAGCAGGGCATTTGGGCGTTGCCAGGAAGGCATTTTTATGTAGATTCCTCCTCTTTCAGCACTGCATTGTGGTGCAAGCAAAAGAAGCAAATCCTGTCTGGCTTCCTCTCCGGCCTTTATTCACCTCCCGTGTAGCTGTGAGTGTGTGAGCCTGCAGGGCCCCATGGAATTGCCTAGAAGTAGGCTGAATCGCTGCAAGGGCTGAACAGCAGTATCGGGCAGGCTCGGGCAACGCGCGGCCCGTTCGGGTTATCGCTTCTCGGCCTTTTGGCTAAGATCAAGTGTAGTATCTGTTCTTATCAGTTTAAGATCAAGTGTAGTATCTGTTCTTATCAGTTTAATATCTGATACGTCCCCTATCTGGGGACCATATATTAAATGGATTTTTAGAACAGGGAGATGGAAATAGAGCTTGCTCTGTCCACTCCACGCATTGACCTGGTATTGCAGTATTTCCAGGACCGGTGCACCCTTTCCTTATGTGTTGACTAAAAGCAGATTCCAAAAGTGTTTTTTGTCTTTGCTATTGTTTCTGTCTTTCTGAAGGGATCTCCCCTTTTAATCCCATTATTTCAACACCTGTTGGACAATGCATGAGTGATAATGAGCTCATTGATTAAATGCAATTAATGAATAGATTGCCACCTCTTGTTGTGTGTCGTCTGTGTTTCTGTGTTTCCGGCATTTCACATTGGAACACCTCATTCACCTTCCTTGTCTTCTCTCCGCCCTCCCTTTTAGGTAAGTTAAAGAGCTGCACCTGAGCCAGCCACTTGATTGATTGATTGATTGATTGATTGATTGATTGATTGATTGATGCAGCACAACAGTCAAATAGTGGAGTGGAGTAGGGGAACAGCAAACAGCCAATAAAGCAGCCCGCCCGCTCGCCTGCCCGCCACAATGGACCTACCTGTGTACACTAGATGGATGTGATGGAATGTACTGTCGTCCCTACATTTCAAGAAGAAGTAAGAATTGCAGTTGCAACAAAGCCTTGCTTGCCTACAAAGAGAGCAGCAATTTGGATTTGTTACTATGTTACCTAGAAGAATAACAAACTGTGCAAGGATGGAGGTTGTAGGAGCAAGGAGAAGTTGTCTGTAAAGTTGGTGGATGCCTATTTTCCATTTTGCAGTCCCTTGTCTCCCTCTTGTGGCCTCCTGGAGGCAACTAGCTGTGCAAAAAAAAGACAGCCTGGCGGCCGGCTGTTGCAGTGTTGCCCTCTCAGGCAACACTGAGTGACTGACTGAGCCTCACCGTCTTATATAAAGTTCAGACGGAACTTTGCACGTGTCATAGTGGAGCCCTCAGGATTCCAGAGCCAGCTTTCTGACATCATAATGGGGCCTCAGAGATAAAAGCCTGGGCCCAGGCAGTGTTGGTCAGTGCTGCTCAGCAGGCAGCACTGGACTGGACTGGATTACAGCTGATACAAGGTGTGAAGGAACAAGGGGTGGCTGTGGGCATGCACTTGCTGCCGCTGCCAGTGTTTATCTGCATGGCAGCAGGGCATTTGGGCGTTGCCAGGAAGGCGTTTTTATGTAGATTCCTCCTCTTTCAGCACTGCATTGTGGTGCAAGCAAAAGAAGCAAATCCTGTCTGGCTTCCTCTCCGGCCTTTATTCACCTCCCGTGTAGCTGTGAGTGTGTGAGCCTGCAGGGCCCCATGGAATTGCCTAGAAGTAGGCTGAATCGCTGCAAGGGCTGAACAGCAGTATCGGGCAGGCTCGGGCAACGCGCGGCCCGTTCGGGTTATCGCTTCTCGGCCTTTTGGCTAAGATCAAGTGTAGTATCTGTTCTTATCAGTTTAATATCTGATACGTCCCCTATCTGGGGACCATATATTAAATGGATTTTTAGAACAGGGAGATGGAAATAGAGCTTGCTCTGTCCACTCCACGCATTGACCTGGTATTGCAGTATTTCCAGGACCGGTGCACCCTTTCCTTATGTGTTGACTAAAAGCAGATTCCAAAAGTGTTTTTTGTCTTTGCTATTGTTTCTGTCTTTCTGAAGGGATCTCCCCTTTTAATCCCATTATTTCAACACCTGTTGGACAATGCATGAGTGATAATGAGCTCATTGATTAAATGCAATTAATGAATAGATTGCCACCTCTTGTTGTGTGTCGTCTGTGTTTCTGTGTTTCCGGCATTTCACATTGGAACACCTCATTCACCTTCCTTGTCTTCTCTCCGCCCTCCCTTTTAGGTAAGTTAAAGAGCTGCACCTGAGCCAGCCACTTGATTGATTGATTGATTGATTGATTGATTGATTGATTGATTGATTGATTGATGCAGCACAACAGTCAAATAGTGGAGTGGAGTAGGGGAACAGCAAACAGCCAATAAAGCAGCCCGCCCGCTCGCCTGCCCGCCACAATGGACCTACCTGTGTACACTAGATGGATGTGATGGAATGTACTGTCGTCCCTACATTTCAAGAAGAAGTAAGAATTGCAGTTGCAACAAAGCCTTGCTTGCCTACAAAGAGAGCAGCAATTTGGATTTGTTACTATGTTACCTAGAAGAATAACAAACTGTGCAAGGATGGAGGTTGTAGGAGCAAGGAGAAGTTGTCTGTAAAGTTGGTGGATGCCTATTTTCCATTTTGCAGTCCCTTGTCTCCCTCTTGTGGCCTCCTGGAGGCAACTAGCTGTGCAAAAAAAAGACAGCCTGGCGGCCGGCTGTTGCAGTGTTGCCCTCTCAGGCAACACTGAGTGACTGACTGAGCCTCACCGTCTTATATAAAGTTCAGACGGAACTTTGCACGTGTCATAGTGGAGCCCTCAGGATTCCAGAGCCAGCTTTCTGACATCATAATGGGGCCTCAGAGATAAAAGCCTGGGCCCAGGCAGTGTTGGTCAGTGCTGCTCAGCAGGCAGCACTGGACTGGACTGGATTACAGCTGATACAAGGTGTGAAGGAACAAGGGGTGGCTGTGGGCATGCACTTGCTGCCGCTGCCAGTGTTTATCTGCATGGCAGCAGGGCATTTGGGCGTTGCCAGGAAGGCGTTTTTATGTAGATTCCTCCTCTTTCAGCACTGCATTGTGGTGCAAGCAAAAGAAGCAAATCCTGTCTGGCTTCCTCTCCGGCCTTTATTCACCTCCCGTGTAGCTGTGAGTGTGTGAGCCTGCAGGGCCCCATGGAATTGCCTAGAAGTAGGCTGAATCGCTGCAAGGGCTGAACAGCAGTATCGGGCAGGCTCGGGCAACGCGCGGCCCGTTCGGGTTATCGCTTCTCGGCCTTTTGGCTAAGATCAAGTGTAGTATCTGTTCTTATCAGTTTAATATCTGATACGTCCCCTATCTGGGGACCATATATTAAATGGATTTTTAGAACAGGGAGATGGAAATAGAGCTTGCTCTGTCCACTCCACGCATTGACCTGGTATTGCAGTATTTCCAGGACCGGTGCACCCTTTCCTTATGTGTTGACTAAAAGCAGATTCCAAAAGTGTTTTTTGTCTTTGCTATTGTTTCTGTCTTTCTGAAGGGATCTCCCTTTTTAATCCCATTATTTCAACACCTGTTGGACAATGCATGAGTGATAATGAGCTCATTGATTAAATGCAATTAATGAATAGATTGCCACCTCTTGTTGTGTGTCGTCTGTGTTTCTGTGTTTCCGGCATTTCACATTGGAACACCTCATTCACCTTCCTTGTCTTCTCTCCGCCCTCCCTTTTAGGTAAGTTAAAGAGCTGCACCTGAGCCAGCCACTGATTGATTGATTGATTGATTGATTGATTGATTGATTGATTGATTGATTGATGCAGCACAACAGTCAAATAGTGGAGTGGAGTAGGGGAACAGCAAACAGCCAATAAAGCAGCCCGCCCGCTCGCCTGCCCGCCACAATGGACCTACCTGTGTACACTAGATGGATGTGATGGAATGTACTGTCGTCCCTACATTTCAAGAAGAAGTAAGAATTGCAGTTGCAACAAAGCCTTGCTTGCCTACAAAGAGAGCAGCAATTTGGATTTGTTACTATGTTACCTAGAAGAATAACAAACTGTGCAAGGATGGAGGTTGTAGGAGCAAGGAGAAGTTGTCTGTAAAGTTGGTGGATGCCTATTTTCCATTTTGCAGTCCCTTGTCTCCCTCTTGTGGCCTCCTGGAGGCAACTAGCTGTGCAAAAAAAAGACAGCCTGGCGGCCGGCTGTTGCAGTGTTGCCCTCTCAGGCAACACTGAGTGACTGACTGAGCCTCACCGTCTTATATAAAGTTCAGACGGAACTTTGCACGTGTCATAGTGGAGCCCTCAGGATTCCAGAGCCAGCTTTCTGACATCATAATGGGGCCTCAGAGATAAAAGCCTGGGCCCAGGCAGTGTTGGTCAGTGCTGCTCAGCAGGCAGCACTGGACTGGACTGGATTACAGCTGATACAAGGTGTGAAGGAACAAGGGGTGGCTGTGGGCATGCACTTGCTGCCGCTGCCAGTGTTTATCTGCATGGCAGCAGGGCATTTGGGCGTTGCCAGGAAGGCGTTTTTATGTAGATTCCTCCTCTTTCAGCACTGCATTGTGGTGCAAGCAAAAGAAGCAAATCCTGTCTGGCTTCCTCTCCGGCCTTTATTCACCTCCCGTGTAGCTGTGAGTGTGTGAGCCTGCAGGGCCCCATGGAATTGCCTAGAAGTAGGCTGAATCGCTGCAAGGGCTGAACAGCAGTATCGGGCAGGCTCGGGCAACGCGCGGCCCGTTCGGGTTATCGCTTCTCGGCCTTTTGGCTAAGATCAAGTGTAGTATCTGTTCTTATCAGTTTAATATCTGATACGTCCCCTATCTGGGGACTCCACGCATTGACCTGGTATTGCAGTATTTCCAGGACCGGTGCACCCTTTCCTTATGTGTTGACTAAAAGCAGATTCCAAAAGTGTTTTTTGTCTTTGCTATTGTTTCTGTCTTTCTGAAGGGATCTCCCCTTTTAATCCCATTATTTCAACACCTGTTGGACAATGCATGAGTGATAATGAGCTCATTGATTAAATGCAATTAATGAATAGATTGCCACCTCTTGTTGTGTGTCGTCTGTGTTTCTGTGTTTCCGGCATTTCACATTGGAACACCTCATTCACCTTCCTTGTCTTCTCTCCGCCCTCCCTTTTAGGTAAGTTAAAGAGCTGCACCTGAGCCAGCCACTGATTGATTGATTGATTGATTGATTGATTGATTGATTGATTGATTGATTGATTGATGCAGCACAACAGTCAAATAGTGGAGTGGAGTAGGGGAACAGCAAACAGCCAATAAAGCAGCCCGCCCGCTCGCCTGCCCGCCACAATGGACCTACCTGTGTACACTAGATGGATGTGATGGAATGTACTGTCGTCCCTACATTTCAAGAAGAAGTAAGAATTGCAGTTGCAACAAAGCCTTGCTTGCCTACAAAGAGAGCAGCAATTTGGATTTGTTACTATGTTACCTAGAAGAATAACAAACTGTGCAAGGATGGAGGTTGTAGGAGCAAGGAGAAGTTGTCTGTAAAGTTGGTGGATGCCTATTTTCCTTTTGCAGTCCCTTGTCTCCCTCTTGTGGCCTCCTGGAGGCAACTAGCTGTGCAAAAAAAAGACAGCCTGGCGGCCGGCTGTTGCAGTGTTGCCCTCTCAGGCAACACTGAGTGACTGACTGAGCCTCACCGTCTTATATAAAGTTCAGACGGAACTTTGCACGTGTCATAGTGGAGCCCTCAGGATTCCAGAGCCAGCTTTCTGACATCATAATGGGGCCTCAGAGATAAAAGCCTGGGCCCAGGCAGTGTTGGTCAGTGCTGCTCAGCAGGCAGCACTGGACTGGACTGGATTACAGCTGATACAAGGTGTGAAGGAACAAGGGGTGGCTGTGGGCATGCACTTGCTGCCGCTGCCAGTGTTTATCTGCATGGCAGCAGGGCATTTGGGCGTTGCCAGGAAGGCGTTTTTATGTAGATTCCTCCTCTTTCAGCACTGCATTGTGGTGCAAGCAAAAGAAGCAAATCCTGTCTGGCTTCCTCTCCGGCCTTTATTCACCTCCCGTGTAGCTGTGAGTGTGTGAGCCTGCAGGGCCCCATGGAATTGCCTAGAAGTAGGCTGAATCGCTGCAAGGGCTGAACAGCAGTATCGGGCAGGCTCGGGCAACGCGCGGCCCGTTCGGGTTATCGCTTCTCGGCCTTTTGGCTAAGATCAAGTGTAGTATCTGTTCTTATCAGTTTAATATCTGATACGTCCCCTATCTGGGGACCATATATTAAATGGATTTTTAGAACAGGGAGATGGAAATAGAGCTTGCTCTGTCCACTCCACGCATTGACCTGGTATTGCAGTATTTCCAGGACCGGTGCACCCTTTCCTTATGTGTTGACTAAAAGCAGATTCCAAAAGTGTTTTTTGTCTTTGCTATCGTTTCTGTCTTTCTGAAGGGATCTCCCCTTTTAATCCCATTATTTCAACACCTGTTGGACAATGCATGAGTGATAATGAGCTCATTGATTAAATGCAATTAATGAATAGATTGCCACCTCTTGTTGTGTGTCGTCTGTGTTTCTGTGTTTCCGGCATTTCACATTGGAACACCTCATTCACCTTCCTTGTCTTCTCTCCGCCCTCCCTTTTAGGTAAGTTAAAGAGCTGCACCTGAGCCAGCCACTGATTGATTGATTGATTGATTGATTGATTGATTGATTGATTGATTGATTGATTGATTGATTGATTGATTGATGCAGCACAACAGTCAAATAGTGGAGTGGAGTAGGGGAACAGCAAACAGCCAATAAAGCAGCCCGCCCGCTCGCCTGCCCGCCACAATGGACCTACCTGTGTACACTAGATGGATGTGATGGAATGTACTGTCGTCCCTACATTTCAAGAAGAAGTAAGAATTGCAGTTGCAACAAAGCCTTGCTTGCCTACAAAGAGAGCAGCAATTTGGATTTGTTACTATGTTACCTAGAAGAATAACAAACTGTGCAAGGATGGAGGTTGTAGGAGCAAGGAGAAGTTGTCTGTAAAGTTGGTGGATGCCTATTTTCCATTTTGCAGTCCCTTGTCTCCCTCTTGTGGCCTCCTGGAGGCAACTAGCTGTGCAAAAAAAAGACAGCCTGGCGGCCGGCTGTTGCAGTGTTGCCCTCTCAGGCAACACTGAGTGACTGACTGAGCCTCACCGTCTTATATAAAGTTCAGACGGAACTTTGCACGTGTCATAGTGGAGCCCTCAGGATTCCAGAGCCAGCTTTCTGACATCATAATGGGGCCTCAGAGATAAAAGCCTGGGCCCAGGCAGTGTTGGTCAGTGCTGCTCAGCAGGCAGCACTGGACTGGACTGGATTACAGCTGATACAAGGTGTGAAGGAACAAGGGGTGGCTGTGGGCATGCACTTGCTGCCGCTGCCAGTGTTTATCTGCATGGCAGCAGGGCATTTGGGCGTTGCCAGGAAGGCGTTTTTATGTAGATTCCTCCTCTTTCAGCACTGCATTGTGGTGCAAGCAAAAGAAGCAAATCCTGTCTGGCTTCCTCTCCGGCCTTTATTCACCTCCCGTGTAGCTGTGAGTGTGTGAGCCTGCAGGGCCCCATGGAATTGCCTAGAAGTAGGCTGAATCGCTGCAAGGGCTGAACAGCAGTATCGGGCAGGCTCGGGCAACGCGCGGCCCGTTCGGGTTATCGCTTCTCGGCCTTTTGGCTAAGATCAAGTGTAGTATCTGTTCTTATCAGTTTAATATCTGATACGTCCCCTATCTGGGGACCATATATTAAATGGATTTTTAGAACAGGGAGATGGAAATAGAGCTTGCTCTGTCCACTCCACGCATTGACCTGGTATTGCAGTATTTCCAGGACCGGTGCACCCTTTCCTTATGTGTTGACTAAAAGCAGATTCCAAAAGTGTTTTTTGTCTTTGCTATTGTTTCTGTCTTTCTGAAGGGATCTCCCCTTTTAATCCCATTACTTCAACACCTGTTGGACAATGCATGAGTGATAATGAGCTCATTGATTAAATGCAATTAATGAATAGATTGCCACCTCTTGTTGTGTGTCGTCTGTGTTTCTGTGTTTCCGGCATTTCACATTGGAACACCTCATTCACCTTCCTTGTCTTCTCTCCGCCCTCCCTTTTAGGTAAGTTAAAGAGCTGCACCTGAGCCAGCCACTGATTGATTGATTGATTGATTGATTGATTGATTGATTGATTGATTGATTGATTGATGCAGCACAACAGTCAAATAGTGGAGTGGAGTAGGGGAACAGCAAACAGCCAATAAAGCAGCCCGCCCGCTCGCCTGCCCGCCACAATGGACCTACCTGTGTACACTAGATGGATGTGATGGAATGTACTGTCGTCCCTACATTTCAAGAAGAAGTAAGAATTGCAGTTGCAACAAAGCCTTGCTTGCCTACAAAGAGAGCAGCAATTTGGATTTGTTACTATGTTACCTAGAAGAATAACAAACTGTGCAAGGATGGAGGTTGTAGGAGCAAGGAGAAGTTGTCTGTAAAGTTGGTGGATGCCTATTTTCCATTTTGCAGTCCCTTGTCTCCCTCTTGTGGCCTCCTGGAGGCAACTAGCTGTGCAAAAAAAAGACAGCCTGGCGGCCGGCTGTTGCAGTGTTGCCCTCTCAGGCAACACTGAGTGACTGACTGAGCCTCACCGTCTTATATAAAGTTCAGACGGAACTTTGCACGTGTCATAGTGGAGCCCTCAGGATTCCAGAGCCAGCTTTCTGACATCATAATGGGGCCTCAGAGATAAAAGCCTGGGCCCAGGCAGTGTTGGTCAGTGCTGCTCAGCAGGCAGCACTGGACTGGACTGGATTACAGCTGATACAAGGTGTGAAGGAACAAGGGGTGGCTGTGGGCATGCACTTGCTGCCGCTGCCAGTGTTTATCTGCATGGCAGCAGGGCATTTGGGCGTTGCCAGGAAGGCGTTTTTATGTAGATTCCTCCTCTTTCAGCACTGCATTGTGGTGCAAGCAAAAGAAGCAAATCCTGTCTGGCTTCCTCTCCGGCCTTTATTCACCTCCCGTGTAGCTGTGAGTGTGTGAGCCTGCAGGGCCCCATGGAATTGCCTAGAAGTAGGCTGAATCGCTGCAAGGGCTGAACAGCAGTATCGGGCAGGCTCGGGCAACGCGCGGCCCGTTCGGGTTATCGCTTCTCGGCCTTTTGGCTAAGATCAAGTGTAGTATCTGTTCTTATCAGTTTAATATCTGATACGTCCCCTATCTGGGGACCATATATTAAATGGATTTTTAGAACAGGGAGATGGAAATAGAGCTTGCTCTGTCCACTCCACGCATTGACCTGGTATTGCAGTATTTCCAGGACCGGTGCACCCTTTCCTTATGTGTTGACTAAAAGCAGATTCCAAAAGTGTTTTTTGTCTTTGCTATCGTTTCTGTCTTTCTGAAGGGATCTCCCCTTTTAATCCCATTATTTCAACACCTGTTGGACAATGCATGAGTGATAATGAGCTCATTGATTAAATGCAATTAATGAATAGATTGCCACCTCTTGTTGTGTGTCGTCTGTGTTTCTGTGTTTCCGGCATTTCACATTGGAACACCTCATTCACCTTCCTTGTCTTCTCTCCGCCCTCCCTTTTAGGTAAGTTAAAGAGCTGCACCTGAGCCAGCCACTGTTTGATTGATTGATTGATTGATTGATTGATTGATTGATTGATTGATTGATTGATGCAGCACAACAGTCAAATAGTGGAGTGGAGTAGGGGAACAGCAAACAGCCAATAAAGCAGCCCGCCCGCTCGCCTGCCCGCCACAATGGACCTACCTGTGTACACTAGATGGATGTGATGGAATGTACTGTCGTCCCTACATTTCAAGAAGAAGTAAGAATTGCAGTTGCAACAAAGCCTTGCTTGCCTACAAAGAGAGCAGCAATTTGGATTTGTTACTATGTTACCTAGAAGAATAACAAACTGTGCAAGGATGGAGGTTGTAGGAGCAAGGAGAAGTTGTCTGTAAAGTTGGTGGATGCCTATTTTCCATTTTGCAGTCCCTTGTCTCCCTCTTGTGGCCTCCTGGAGGCAACTAGCTGTGCAAAAAAAAGACAGCCTGGCGGCCGGCTGTTGCAGTGTTGCCCTCTCAGGCAACACTGAGTGACTGACTGAGCCTCACCGTCTTATATAAAGTTCAGACGGAACTTTGCACGTGTCATAGTGGAGCCCTCAGGATTCCAGAGCCAGCTTTCTGACATCATAATGGGGCCTCAGAGATAAAAGCCTGGGCCCAGGCAGTGTTGGTCAGTGCTGCTCAGCAGGCAGCACTGGACTGGACTGGATTACAGCTGATACAAGGTGTGAAGGAACAAGGGGTGGCTGTGGGCATGCACTTGCTGCCGCTGCCAGTGTTTATCTGCATGGCAGCAGGGCATTTGGGCGTTGCCAGGAAGGCGTTTTTATGTAGATTCCTCCTCTTTCAGCACTGCATTGTGGTGCAAGCAAAAGAAGCAAATCCTGTCTGGCTTCCTCTCCGGCCTTTATTCACCTCCCGTGTAGCTGTGAGTGTGTGAGCCTGCAGGGCCCCATGGAATTGCCTAGAAGTAGGCTGAATCGCTGCAAGGGCTGAACAGCAGTATCGGGCAGGCTCGGGCAACGCGCGGCCCGTTCGGGTTATCGCTTCTCGGCCTTTTGGCTAAGATCAAGTGTAGTATCTGTTCTTATCAGTTTAATATCTGATACGTCCCCTATCTGGGGACCATATATTAAATGGATTTTTAGAACAGGGAGATGGAAATAGAGCTTGCTCTGTCCACTCCACGCATTGACCTGGTATTGCAGTATTTCCAGGACCGGTGCACCCTTTCCTTATGTGTTGACTAAAAGCAGATTCCAAAAGTGTTTTTTGTCTTTGCTATCGTTTCTGTCTTTCTGAAGGGATCTCCCCTTTTAATCCCATTATTTCAACACCTGTTGGACAATGCATGAGTGATAATGAGCTCATTGATTAAATGCAATTAATGAATAGATTGCCACCTCTTGTTGTGTGTCGTCTGTGTTTCTGTGTTTCCGGCATTTCACATTGGAACACCTCATTCACCTTCCTTGTCTTCTCTCCGCCCTCCCTTTTAGGTAAGTTAAAGAGCTGCACCTGAGCCAGCCACTGTTTGATTGATTGATTGATTGATTGATTGATTGATTGATTGATTGATTGATTGATGCAGCACAACAGTCAAATAGTGGAGTGGAGTAGGGGAACAGCAAACAGCCAATAAAGCAGCCCGCCCGCTCGCCTGCCCGCCACAATGGACCTACCTGTGTACACTAGATGGATGTGATGGAATGTACTGTCGTCCCTACATTTCAAGAAGAAGTAAGAATTGCAGTTGCAACAAAGCCTTGCTTGCCTACAAAGAGAGCAGCAATTTGGATTTGTTACTATGTTACCTAGAAGAATAACAAACTGTGCAAGGATGGAGGTTGTAGGAGCAAGGAGAAGTTGTCTGTAAAGTTGGTGGATGCCTATTTTCCATTTTGCAGTCCCTTGTCTCCCTCTTGTGGCCTCCTGGAGGCAACTAGCTGTGCAAAAAAAAGACAGCCTGGCGGCCGGCTGTTGCAGTGTTGCCCTCTCAGGCAACACTGAGTGACTGACTGAGCCTCACCGTCTTATATAAAGTTCAGACGGAACTTTGCACGTGTCATAGTGGAGCCCTCAGGATTCCAGAGCCAGCTTTCTGACATCATAATGGGGCCTCAGAGATAAAAGCCTGGGCCCAGGCAGTGTTGGTCAGTGCTGCTCAGCAGGCAGCACTGGACTGGACTGGATTACAGCTGATACAAGGTGTGAAGGAACAAGGGGTGGCTGTGGGCATGCACTTGCTGCCGCTGCCAGTGTTTATCTGCATGGCAGCAGGGCATTTGGGCGTTGCCAGGAAGGCGTTTTTATGTAGATTCCTCCTCTTTCAGCACTGCATTGTGGTGCAAGCAAAAGAAGCAAATCCTGTCTGGCTTCCTCTCCGGCCTTTATTCACCTCCCGTGTAGCTGTGAGTGTGTGAGCCTGCAGGGCCCCATGGAATTGCCTAGAAGTAGGCTGAATCGCTGCAAGGGCTGAACAGCAGTATCGGGCAGGCTCGGGCAACGCGCGGCCCGTTCGGGTTAACGCTTCTCTGCCTTTTGGCTAAGATCAAGTGTAGTATCTGTTCTTATCAGTTTAATATCTGATACGTCCCCTATCTGGGGACCATATATTAAATGGATTTTTAGAACAGGGAGATGGAAATAGAGCTTGCTCTGTCCACTCCACGCATTGACCTGGTATTGCAGTATTTCCAGGACCGGTGCACCCTTTCCTTATGTGTTGACTAAAAGCAGATTCCAAAAGTGTTTTTTGTCTTTGCTATTGTTTCTGTCTTTCTGAAGGGATCTCCCCTTTTAATCCCATTATTTCAACACCTGTTGGACAATGCATGAGTGATAATGAGCTCATTGATTAAATGCAATTAATGAATAGATTGCCACCTCTTGTTGTGTGTCGTCTGTGTTTCTGTGTTTCCGGCATTTCACATTGGAACACCTCATTCACCTTCCTTGTCTTCTCTCCGCCCTCCCTTTTAGGTAAGTTAAAGAGCTGCACCTGAGCCAGCCACTGATTGATTGATTGATTGATTGATTGATTGATTGATTGATTGATTGATTGATTGATTGATGCAGCACAACAGTCAAATAGTGGAGTGGAGTAGGGGAACAGCAAACAGCCAATAAAGCAGCCCGCCCGCTCGCCTGCCCGCCACAATGGACCTACCTGTGTACACTAGATGGATGTGATGGAATGTACTGTCGTCCCTACATTTCAAGAAGAAGTAAGAATTGCAGTTGCAACAAAGCCTTGCTTGCCTACAAAGAGAGCAGCAATTTGGATTTGTTACTATGTTACCTAGAAGAATAACAAACTGTGCAAGGATGGAGGTTGTAGGAGCAAGGAGAAGTTGTCTGTAAAGTTGGTGGATGCCTATTTTCCATTTTGCAGTCCCTTGTCTCCCTCTTGTGGCCTCCTGGAGGCAACTAGCTGTGCAAAAAAAAGACAGCCTGGCGGCCGGCTGTTGCAGTGTTGCCCTCTCAGGCAACACTGAGTGACTGACTGAGCCTCACCGTCTTATATAAAGTTCAGACGGAACTTTGCACGTGTCATAGTGGAGCCCTCAGGATTCCAGAGCCAGCTTTCTGACATCATAATGGGGCCTCAGAGATAAAAGCCTGGGCCCAGGCAGTGTTGGTCAGTGCTGCTCAGCAGGCAGCACTGGACTGGACTGGATTACAGCTGATACAAGGTGTGAAGGAACAAGGGGTGGCTGTGGGCATGCACTTGCTGCCGCTGCCAGTGTTTATCTGCATGGCAGCAGGGCATTTGGGCGTTGCCAGGAAGGCGTTTTTATGTAGATTCCTCCTCTTTCAGCACTGCATTGTGGTGCAAGCAAAAGAAGCAAATCCTGTCTGGCTTCCTCTCCGGCCTTTATTCACCTCCCGTGTAGCTGTGAGTGTGTGAGCCTGCAGGGCCCCATGGAATTGCCTAGAAGTAGGCTGAATCGCTGCAAGGGCTGAACAGCAGTATCGGGCAGGCTCGGGCAACGCGCGGCCCGTTCGGGTTATCGCTTCTCGGCCTTTTGGCTAAGATCAAGTGTAGTATCTGTTCTTATCAGTTTAATATCTGATACGTCCCCTATCTGGGGACCATATATTAAATGGATTTTTAGAACAGGGAGATGGAAATAGAGCTTGCTCTGTCCACTCCACGCATTGACCTGGTATTGCAGTATTTCCAGGACCGGTGCACCCTTTCCTTATGTGTTGACTAAAAGCAGATTCCAAAAGTGTTTTTTGTCTTTGCTATCGTTTCTGTCTTTCTGAAGGGATCTCCCCTTTTAATCCCATTATTTCAACACCTGTTGGACAATGCATGAGTGATAATGAGCTCATTGATTAAATGCAATTAATGAATAGATTGCCACCTCTTGTTGTGTGTCGTCTGTGTTTCTGTGTTTCCGGCATTTCACATTGGAACACCTCATTCACCTTCCTTGTCTTCTCTCCGCCCTCCCTTTTAGGTAAGTTAAAGAGCTGCACCTGAGCCAGCCACTGATTGATTGATTGATTGATTGATTGATTGATTGATTGATTGATTGATTGATTGATTGATGCAGCACAACAGTCAAATAGTGGAGTGGAGTAGGGGAACAGCAAACAGCCAATAAAGCAGCCCGCCCGCTCGCCTGCCCGCCACAATGGACCTACCTGTGTACACTAGATGGATGTGATGGAATGTACTGTCGTCCCTACATTTCAAGAAGAAGTAAGAATTGCAGTTGCAACAAAGCCTTGCTTGCCTACAAAGAGAGCAGCAATTTGGATTTGTTACTATGTTACCTAGAAGAATAACAAACTGTGCAAGGATGGAGGTTGTAGGAGCAAGGAGAAGTTGTCTGTAAAGTTGGTGGATGCCTATTTTCCATTTTGCAGTCCCTTGTCTCCCTCTTGTGGCCTCCTGGAGGCAACTAGCTGTGCAAAAAAAAGACAGCCTGGCGGCCGGCTGTTGCAGTGTTGCCCTCTCAGGCAACACTGAGTGACTGACTGAGCCTCACCGTCTTATATAAAGTTCAGACGGAACTTTGCACGTGTCATAGTGGAGCCCTCAGGATTCCAGAGCCAGCTTTCTGACATCATAATGGGGCCTCAGAGATAAAAGCCTGGGCCCAGGCAGTGTTGGTCAGTGCTGCTCAGCAGGCAGCACTGGACTGGATTGGATTACAGCTGATACAAGGTGTGAAGGAACAAGGGGTGGCTGTGGGCATGCACTTGCTGCCGCTGCCAGTGTTTATCTGCATGGCAGCAGGGCATTTGGGCGTTGCCAGGAAGGCGTTTTTATGTAGATTCCTCCTCTTTCAGCACTGCATTGTGGTGCAAGCAAAAGAAGCAAATCCTGTCTGGCTTCCTCTCCGGCCTTTATTCACCTCCCGTGTAGCTGTGAGTGTGTGAGCCTGCAGGGCCCCATGGAATTGCCTAGAAGTAGGCTGAATCGCTGCAAGGGCTGAACAGCAGTATCGGGCAGGCTCGGGCAACGCGCGGCCCGTTCGGGTTATCGCTTCTCGGCCTTTTGGCTAAGATCAAGTGTAGTATCTGTTCTTATCAGTTTAATATCTGATACGTCCCCTATCTGGGGACCATATATTAAATGGATTTTTAGAACAGGGAGATGGAAATAGAGCTTGCTCTGTCCACTCCACGCATTGACCTGGTATTGCAGTATTTCCAGGACCGGTGCACCTTTCCTTATGTGTTGACTAAAAAGCAGATTCCAAAAGTGTTTTTGTCTTTGCTATTGTTTCTGTCTTTCTGAAGGGATCTCCCCTTTTAATCCCATTATTTCAACACCTGTTGGACAATGCATGAGTGATAATGAGCTCATTGATTAAATGCAATTAATGAATAGATTGCCACCTCTTGTTGTGTGTCGTCTGTGTTTCTGTTTCCGGCATTTCACATTGGAACACCTCATTCACCTTCCTTGTCTTCTCTCCGCCCTCCCTTTTAGGTAAGTTAAAGAGCTGCACCTGAGCCAGCCACTGATTGATTGATTGATTGATTGATTGATTGATTGATTGATTGGATTGATTGATGCAGCACAACAGTCAAATAGTGGAGTGGAGTAGGGGAACAGCAAACAGCCAATAAAGCAGCCCGCCCGCTCGCCTGCCCGCCACAATGGACCTACCTGTGTACACTAGATGGATGTGATGGAATGTACTGTCGTCCCTACATTTCAAGAAGAAGTAAGAATTGCAGTTGCAACAAAGCCTTGCTTGCCTACAAAGAGAGCAGCAATTTGGATTTGTTACTATGTTACCTAGAAGAATAACAAACTGTGCAAGGATGGAGGTTGTAGGAGCAAGGAGAAGTTGTCTGTAAAGTTGGTGGATGCCTATTTTCCATTTTGCAGTCCCTTGTCTCCCTCTTGTGGCCTCCTGGAGGCACTAGCTGTGCAAAAAAAAAGACAGCCTGGCGGCCGGCTGTTGCAGTGTTGCCCTCTCAGGCAACACTGAGTGACTGACTGAGCCTCACCGTCTTATATAAAGTTCAGACGGAACTTTGCACGTGTCATAGTGGAGCCCTCAGGATTCCAGAGCCAGCTTTCTGACATCATAATGGGGCCTCAGAGATAAACGCATGGGCCCAGGCAGTGTTGGTCAGTGCTGCTCAGCAGGCAGCACTGGACTGGACTGGATTACAGCTGATACAAGGTGTGAAGGAACAAGGGGTGGCTGTGGGCATGCACTTGCTGCCGCTGCCAGTGTTATCTGCATGGCAGCAGGGCATTTGGGCGTTGCCAGGAAGGCGTTTTTATGTAGATTCCTCCCTTTCAGCACTGCATGTGGTGCAAGCAAAAGAAGCAAATCTCTGTCTGGCTTCCTCTCCGGCCTTTATTCACCTCCCGTGTAGCTGTGAGTGTGTGAGCCTGCAGGGCCCCATGGAATTGCCTAGAAGTAGGCTGAATCGCTGCAAGGGCTGACAGCAGTATCGGGCAGGCTCGGGCAACGCGCGGCCCGTTCGGGTTATCGCTTCTCGGCTCTTTTGGCTAAGATCAAGTGTAGTATCTGTTCTTATCAGTTTAATATCTGATACGTCCCTATCTGGGGACCATATATTAAATGGATTTTTAGAACAGGGAGATGGAAATAGAGCTTGCTCTGTCCACTCCACGCATTGACCTGGTATTGCAGTATTTCCAGGACCGGTGCACCCTTTCCTTATGTGTTGACTAAAAGCAGATTCCAAAAGTGTTTTTTGTCTTTGCTATCGTTTCTGTCTTTCTGAAGGGATCTCCCCTTTTAATCCCATTATTTCAACACCTGTTGGACAATGCATGAGTGATAATGAGCTCATTGATTAAATGCAATTAATGAATAGATTGCCACCTCTTGTTGTGTGTCGTCTGTGTTTCTGTGTTTCCGGCATTTCACATTGGAACACCTCATTCACCTTCCTTGTCTTCTCTCCGCCCTCCCTTTTAGGTAAGTTAAAGAGCTGCACCTGAGCCAGCCACTGATTGATTGATTGATTGATTGATTGATTGATTGATTGATTGATGATTGATGCAGCACAACAGTCAAATAGTGGAGTGGAGTAGGGGAACAGCAAACAGCCAATAAAGCAGCCCGCCCGCTCGCCTGCCCGCCACAATGGACCTACCTGTGTACACTAGATGGATGTGATGGAATGTACTGTCGTCCCTACATTTCAAGAAGAAGTAAGAATTGCAGTTGCAACAAAGCCTTGCTTGCCTACAAAGAGAGCAGCAATTTGGATTTGTTACTATGTTACCTAGAAGAATAACAAACTGTGCAAGGATGGAGGTTGTAGAGCAAGGAGAAGTTGTCTGTAAAGTTGGTGGATGCCTATTTTCCATTTTGCAGTCCCTTGTCTCCCTCTTGTGGCCTCCTGGAGGCAACTAGCTGTGCAAAAAAAGACAGCCTGGCGGCCGGCTGTTGCAGTGTTGCCCTCTCAGGCAACACTGAGTGACTGACTGAGCCTCACCGTCTTATATAAAGTTCAGACGGAACTTTGCACGTGTCATAGTGGAGCCCTCAGGATTCCAGAGCCAGCTTTCTGACATCATAATGGGGCCTCAGAGATAAAAGCCTGGGCCCAGGCAGTGTTGGTCAGTGCTGCTCAGCAGGCAGCACTGGATGGACTGGATTACAGCTGATACAAGGTGTGAAGGAACAAGGGTGGCTGTGGGCATGCACTTGCTGCCGCTGCCAGTGTTTATCTGCATGGCAGCAGGGCATTTGGGCGTTGCCAGGAAGGCGTTTTTATGTAGATTCCTCCTCTTTCAGCACTGCATTGTGGTGCAAGCAAAAGAAGCAAATCCTGTCTGGCTTCCTCTCCGGCCTTTATTCACCTCCCGTGTAGCTGTGAGTGTGTGAGCCTGCAGGGCCCCATGGAATTGCCTAGAAGTAGGCTGAATCGCTGCAAGGGCTGAACAGCAGTATCGGGCAGGCTCGGGCAACGCGCGGCCCGTTTCGGGTTATCGCTTCTCGGCCTTTTGGCTAAGATCAAGTGTAGTATCTGTTCTTATCAGTTTAATATCTGATACGTCCCCTATCTGGGGACCATATATTAAATGGATTTTTAGAACAGGGAGATGGAAATAGAGCTTGCTCTGTCCACTCCACGCATTGACCTGGTATTGCAGTATTTCCAGGACCGGTGCACCCTTTCCTTATGTGTTGACTAAAAGCAGATTCCAAAAGTGTTTTTTGTCTTTGCTATTGTTTCTGTCTTTCTGAAGGGATCTCCCCTTTTAATCCCATTATTTCAACACCTGTTGGACAATGCATGAGTGATAATGAGCTCATTGATTAAATGCAATTATGAATAGATTGCCACCTCTTGTTGTGTGTCGTCTGTGTTTCTGTGTTTCCGGCATTTCACATTGGAACACCTCATTCACCTTCCTTGTCTTCTCTCCGCCCTCCCTTTTAGGTAAGTTAAAGAGCTGCACCTGAGCCAGCCACTGATTGATTGATTGATTGATTGATTGATTGATTGATTGATTGATTGATGCAGCACAACAGTCAAATAGTGGAGTGGAGTAGGGGAACAGCAAACAGCCATAAGCAGCCCGCCCGCTCGCCTGCCCGCCACAATGGACCTACCTGTGTACACTAGATGGATGTGATGGAATGTACTGTCGTCCCTACATTTCAAGAAGAAGTAAGAATTGCAGTTGCAACAAAGCCTTGCTTGCCTACAAAGAGAGCAGCAATTTGGATTTGTTACTATGTTACCTAGGAAGAATAACAAACTGTGCAAGGATGGAGGTTGTAGGAGCAAGGAGAAGTTGTCTGTAAAGTTGGTGGATGCCTATTTTCCATTTTGCAGTCCCTTGTCTCCCTCTTGTGGCCTCCTGGAGGCAACTAGCTGTGCAAAAAAAAGACAGCCTGGCGGCCGGCTGTTGCAGTGTTGCCCTCTCAGGCAACACTGAGTGACTGACTGAGCCTCACCGTCTTATATAAAGTTCAGACGGAACTTTGCACGTGTCATAGTGGAGCCCTCAGGATTCCAGAGCCAGCTTTCTGACATCATAATGGGGCTCAGAGATAAAAGCCTGGGCCCAGGCAGTGTTGGTCAGTGCTGCTCAGCAGGCAGCACTGGACTGGACTGGATTACAGCTGATACAAGGTGTGAAGGAACAAGGGGTGGCTGTGGGCATGCACTTGCTGCCGCTGCCAGTGTTTATCTGCATGGCAGCAGGGCATTTGGGCGTTGCCAGGAAGGCGTTTTATGTAGATTCCTCCTCTTTCAGCACTGCATTGTGGTGCAAGCAAAAGAAGCAAATCCTGTCTGGCTTCCTCTCCGGGCCTTTATTCACCTCCCGTGTAGCTGTGGAGTGTGTGAGCCTGCAGGGCCCCATGGAATTGCCTAGAAGTAGGCTGAATCGCTGCAAGGGCTGAACAGCAGTATCGGGCAGGCTCGGGCAACGCGCGGCCCGTTCGGGTTATCGCTTCTCGGCCTTTTGGCTAAGATCAAGTGTAGTATCTGTTCTTATCAGTTTAATATCTGATACGTCCCCTATCTGGGGACCATATATTAAATGGATTTTTAGAACAGGGAGATGGAAATAGAGCTTGCTCTGTCCACTCCACGCATTGACCTGGTATTGCAGTATTTCCAGGACCGGTGCACCCTTTCCTTATGTGTTGACTAAAAGCAGATTCCAAAAGTGTTTTTGTCTTTGCTATTGTTTCTGTCTTTCTGAAGGGATCTCCCCTTTTAATCCCATTATTTCAACACCTGTTGGACAATGCATGAGTGATAATGAGCTCATTGATTAAATGCAATTAATGAATAGATTGCCACCTCTTGTTGTGTGTCGTCTGTGTTTCTGTGTTTCCGGCATTTCACATTGGAACACATCATTCACCTTCCTTGTCTTCTCTCCGCCCTCCCTTTTAGGTAAGTTAAAGAGCTGCACCTGAGCCAGCCACTGATTGATTGATTGATTGATTGATTGATTGATTGATTGATTGATTGATTGATGCAGCACAACAGTCAAATAGTGGAGTGGAGTAGGGGAACAGCAAACAGCCAATAAAGCAGCCCGCCCGCTCGCCTGCCCGCCACAATGGACCTACCTGTGTACACTAGATGGATGTGATGGAATGTACTGTCGTCCCTACATTTCAAGAAGAAGTAAGAATTGCAGTTGCAACAAAGCCTTGCTTGCCTACAAAGAGAGCAGCAATTTGGATTTGTTACTATGTTACCTAGAAGAATAACAAACTGTGCAAGGATGGAGGTTGTAGGAGCAAGGAGAAGTTGTCTGTAAAGTTGGTGGATGCCTATTTTCCATTTTGCAGTCCCTTGTCTCCCTCTTGTGGCCTCCTGGAGGCAACTAGCTGTGCAAAAAAAAGACAGCCTGGCGGCCGGCTGTTGCAGTGTTGCCCTCTCAGGCAACACTGAGTGACTGACTGAGCCTCACCGTCTTATATAAAGTTCAGACGGAACTTTGCACGTGTCATAGTGGAGCCCTCAGGATTCCAGAGCCAGCTTTCTGACATCATAATGGGGCCTCAGAGATAAAAGCCTGGGCCCAGGCAGTGTTGGTCAGTGCTGCTCAGCAGGCAGCACTGGACTGGACTGGATTACAGCTGATACAAGGTGTGAAGGAACAAGGGGTGGCTGTGGGCATGCACTTGCTGCCGCTGCCAGTGTTTATCTGCATGGCAGCAGGGCATTTGGGCGTTGCCAGGAAGGCGTTTTTATGTAGATTCCTCCTCTTTCAGCACTGCATTGTGGTGCAAGCAAAAGAAGCAAATCCTGTCTGGCTTCCTCTCCGGCCTTTATTCACCTCCCGTGTAGCTGTGAGTGTGTGAGCCTGCAGGGCCCCATGGAATTGCCTAGAAGTAGGCTGAATCGCTGCAAGGGCTGAACAGCAGTATCGGGCAGGCTCGGGCAACGCGCGGCCCGTTCGGGTTATCGCTTCTCGGCCTTTTGGCTAAGATCAAGTGTAGTATCTGTTCTTATCAGTTTAATATCTGATACGTCCCCTATCTGGGGACCATATATTAAATGGATTTTTAGAACAGGGAGATGGAAATAGAGCTTGCTCTGTCCACTCCACGCATTGACCTGGTATTGCAGTATTTCCAGGACCGGTGCACCCTTTCCTTATGTGTTGACTAAAAGCAGATTCCAAAAGTGTTTTTTGTCTTTGCTATTGTTTCTGTCTTTCTGAAGGGATCTCCCCTTTTAATCCCATTATTTCAACACCTGTTGGACAATGCATGAGTGATAATGAGCTCATTGATTAAATGCAATTAATGAATAGATTGCCACCTCTTGTTGTGTGTCGTCTGTGTTTCTGTGTTTCCGGCATTTCACATTGGAACACCTCATTCACCTTCCTTGTCTTCTCTCCGCCCTCCCTTTTAGGTAAGTTAAAGAGCTGCACCTGAGCCAGCCACTGATTGATTGATTGATTGATTGATTGATTGATTGATTGATTGATTGATTGATGCAGCACAACAGTCAAATAGTGGAGTGGAGTAGGGGAACAGCAAACAGCCAATAAAGCAGCCCGCCCGCTCGCCTGCCCGCCACAATGGACCTACCTGTGTACACTAGATGGATGTGATGGAATGTACTGTCGTCCCTACATTTCAAGAAGAAGTAAGAATTGCAGTTGCAACAAAGCCTTGCTTGCCTACAAAGAGAGCAGCAATTTGGATTTGTTACTATGTTACCTAGATGAATAACAAACTGTGCAAGGATGGAGGTTGTAGGAGCAAGGAGAAGTTGTCTGTAAAGTTGGTGGATGCCTATTTTCCATTTTGCAGTCCCTTGTCTCCCTCTTGTGGCCTCCTGGAGGCAACTAGCTGTGCAAAAAAAAGACAGCCTGGCGGCCGGCTGTTGCAGTGTTGCCCTCTCAGGCAACACTGAGTGACTGACTGAGCCTCACCGTCTTATATAAAGTTCAGACGGAACTTTGCACGTGTCATAGTGGAGCCCTCAGGATTCCAGAGCCAGCTTTCTGACATCATAATGGGGCCTCAGAGATAAAAGCCTGGGCCCAGGCAGTGTTGGTCAGTGCTGCTCAGCAGGCAGCACTGGACTGGACTGGATTACAGCTGATACAAGGTGTGAAGGAACAAGGGGTGGCTGTGGGCATGCACTTGCTGCCGCTGCCAGTGTTTATCTGCATGGCAGCAGGGCATTTGGGCGTTGCCAGGAAGGCGTTTTTATGTAGATTCCTCCTCTTTCAGCACTGCATTGTGGTGCAAGCAAAAGAAGCAAATCCTGTCTGGCTTCCTCTCCGGCCTTTATTCACCTCCCGTGTAGCTGTGAGTGTGTGAGCCTGCAGGGCCCCATGGAATTGCCTAGAAGTAGGCTGAATCGCTGCAAGGGCTGAACAGCAGTATCGGGCAGGCTCGGGCAACGCGCGGCCCGTTCGGGTTATCGCTTCTCGGCCTTTTGGCTAAGATCAAGTGTAGTATCTGTTCTTATCAGTTTAATATCTGATACGTCCCCTATCTGGGGACCATATATTAAATGGATTTTTAGAACAGGGAGATGGAAATAGAGCTTGCTCTGTCCACTCCACGCATTGACCTGGTATTGCAGTATTTCCAGGACCGGTGCACCCTTTCCTTATGTGTTGACTAAAAGCAGATTCCAAAAGTGTTTTTTGTCTTTGCTATTGTTTCTGTCTTTCTGAAGGGATCTCCCCTTTTAATCCCATTATTTCAACACCTGTTGGACAATGCATGAGTGATAATGAGCTCATTGATTAAATGCAATTAATGAATAGATTGCCACCTCTTGTTGTGTGTCGTCTGTGTTTCTGTGTTTCCGGCATTTCACATTGGAACACCTCATTCACCTTCCTTGTCTTCTCTCCGCCCTCCCTTTTAGGTAAGTTAAAGAGCTGCACCTGAGCCAGCCACTGATTGATTGATTGATTGATTGATTGATTGATTGATTGATTGATGTGCAGCACAACAGTCAAATAGTGGAGTGGAGTAGGGGAACAGCAAACAGCCAATAAAGCAGCCCGCCCGCTCGCCTGCCCGCCACAATGGACCTACCTGTGTACACTAGATGGATGTGATGGAATGTACTGTCGTCCCTACATTTCAAGAAGAAGTAAGAATTGCAGTTGCAACAAAGCCTTGCTTGCCTACAAAGAGAGCAGCAATTTGGATTTGTTACTATGTTACCTAGAAGAATAACAAACTGTGCAAGGATGGAGGTTGTAGGAGCAAGGAGAAGTTGTCTGTAAAGTTGGTGGATGCCTATTTTCCATTTTGCAGTCCCTTGTCTCCTCTTGTGGCCTCCTGGAGGCAACTAGCTGTGCAAAAAAAAGACAGCCTGGCGGCCGGCTGTTGCAGTGTTGCCCTCTCAGGCAACACTGAGTGACTGACTGAGCCTCACCGTCTTATATAAAGTTCAGACGGAACTTTGCACGTGTCATAGTGGAGCCCTCAGGATCCAGAGCCAGCTTTCTGACATCATAATGGGGCCTCAGAGATAAAAGCCTGGGCCCAGGCAGTGTTGGTCAGTGCTGCTCAGCAGGCAGCACTGGACTGGACTGGATTACAGCTGATACAAGGTGTGAAGGAACAAGGGGTGGCTGTGGGCATGCACTTGCTGCCGCTGCCAGTGTTTATCTGCATGGCAGCAGGGCATTTGGGCGTTGCCAGGAAGGCGTTTTTTATGTAGATTCCTCCTCTTTCAGCACTGCATTGTGGTGCAAGCAAAAGAAGCAAATCCTGTCTGGCTTCCTCTCCGGCCTTTATTCACCTCCCGTGTAGCTGTGAGTGTGTGAGCCTGCAGGGCCCCATGGAATTGCCTAGAAGTAGGCTGAATCGCTGCAAGGGCTGAACAGCAGTATCGGGCAGGCTCGGGCAACGCGCGGCCCGTTCGGGTTATCGCTTCTCGGCCTTTTGGCTAAGATCAAGTGTAGTATCTGTTCTTATCAGTTTAATATCTGATACGTCCCCTATCTGGGGACCTTATATTAAATGGATTTTTAGACAGGAGATGGAAATAGAGCTTGCTCTGTCCACTCCACGCATTGACCTGGTATTGCAGTATTTCCAGGACCGGTGCACCCTTACTTATGTGTTGACTATAAGCAGATTCCAAAAGTGTTTTTTGTCTTTGCTATTGTTTCTGTCTTTCTGAAGGGATCTCCCCTTTTAATCCCATTATTTCAACACCTGTTGGACAATGCATGAGTGATAATGAGCTCATTGATTAAATGCCAATTAATGAATAGATTGCCACCTCTTGTTGTGTGTCGTCTGTGTTTCTGTGTTTCCGGCATTTCACATTGGAACACCTCATTCACCTTCCTTGTCTTCTCTCCGCCCTCCCTTTTAGGTAAGTTAAAGAGCTGCACCTGAGCCAGCCACTGATTGATTGATTGATTGATTGATTGATTGATTGATTGATTGATTGATTGATTGATGATGCAGCACAACAGTCAAATAGTGGAGTGGAGTAGGGGAACAGCAAACAGCCAATAAAGCAGCCCGCCCGCTCGCCTGCCCGCCACAATGGACCTACCTGTGTACACTAGATGGATGTGATGGAATGTACTGTCGTCCCTACATTTCAAGAAGAAGTAAGAATTGCAGTTGCAACAAAGCCTTGCTTGCCTACAAAGAGAGCAGCAATTTGGATTTGTTACTATGTTACCTAGAAGAATAACAAACTGTGCAAGGATGGAGGTTGTAGGAGCAAGGAGAAGTTGTCTGTAAAGTTGGTGGATGCCTATTTTCCATTTTGCAGTCCCTTGTCTCCCTCTTGTGGCCTCCTGGAGGCAACTAGCTGTGCAAAAAAAAAGACAGCCTGGCGGCCGGCTGTTGCAGTGTTGCCCTCTCAGGCAACACTGAGTGACTGACTGAGCCTCACCGTCTTATATAAAGTTCAGACGGAACTTTGCATGTGTCATAGTGGAGCCCTCAGGATTCCAGAGCCAGCTTTCTGACATCATAATGGGGCCTCAGAGATAAAAGCCTGGGCCCAGGCAGTGTTGGTCAGTGCTGCTCAGCAGGCAGCACTGGACTGGACTGGATTACAGCTGATACAAGGTGTGAAGGAACAAGGGGGTGGCTGTGGGCATGCACTTGCTGCCGCTGCCAGTGTTTATCTGCATGGCAGCAGGGCATTTGGGCGTTGCCAGGAAGCGTTTTATGTAGATTCCTCCTCTTTCAGCACTGCATTGTGGTGCAAGCAAAAGAAGCAAATCCTGTCTGGCTTCCTCTCCGGCCTTTATTCACCTCCCGTGTAGCTTGTGAGTGTGTGAGCCTGCAGGGCCCCATGGAATTGCCTAGAAGTAGGCTGAATCGCTGCAAGGGCTGAACAGCATATCGGGCAGGCTCGGGCAACGCGCGGCCGTTCGGGTTATCGCTTCTCGGCCTTTTGGCTAAGATCAAGTGTAGTATCTGTTCTTATCAGTTTAATATCTGATACGTCCCCTATCTGGGGACCATATATTAAATGGATTTTTAGAACAGGGAGATGGAAATAGAGCTTGCTCTGTCCACTCCACGCATTGACCTGGTATTGCAGTATTTCCAGGACCGGTGCACCCTTTCCTTATGTGTTGACTAAAAGCAGATTCCAAAAGTGTTTTTTGTCTTTGCTATTGTTTCTGTCTTTCTGAAGGGATCTCCCCTTTTAATCCCATTATTTCAACACCTGTTGGACAATGCATGAGTGATAATGAGCTCATTGATTAAATGCAATTAATGAATAGATTGCCACCTCTTGTTGTGTGTCGTCTGTGTTTCTGTGTTTCCGGCATTTCACATTGGAACACCTCATTCACCTTCCTTGTCTTCTCTCCGCCCTCCCTTTTAGGTAAGTTAAAGAGCTGCACCTGAGCCAGCCACTGATTGATTGATTGATTGATTGATTGATTGATTGATTGATTGATTGATTGATGCAGCACAACAGTCAAATAGTGGAGTGGAGTAGGGGAACAGCAAACAGCCAATAAAGCAGCCCGCCCGCTCGCCTGCCCGCCACAATGGACCTACCTGTGTACACTAGATGGATGTGATGGAATGTACTGTCGTCCCTACATTTCAAGAAGAAGTAAGAATTGCAGTTGCAACAAAGCCTTGCTTGCCTACAAAGAGAGCAGCAATTTGGATTTGTTACTATGTTACCTAGAAGAATAACAAACTGTGCAAGGATGGAGGTTGTAGGAGCAAGGAGAAGTTGTCTGTAAAGTTGGTGGATGCCTATTTTCCATTTTGCAGTCCCTTGTCTCCCTCTTGTGGCCTCCTGGAGGCAACTAGCTGTGCAAAAAAAAGACAGCCTGGCGGCCGGCTGTTGCAGTGTTGCCCTCTCAGGCAACACTGAGTGACTGACTGAGCCTCACCGTCTTATATAAAGTTCAGACGGAACTTTGCACGTGTCATAGTGGAGCCCTCAGGATTCCAGAGCCAGCTTTCTGACATCATAATGGGGCCTCAGAGATAAAAGCCTGGGCCCAGGCAGTGTTGGTCAGTGCTGCTCAGCAGGCAGCACTGGACTGGACTGGATTACAGCTGATACAAGGTGTGAAGGAACAAGGGGTGGCTGTGGGCATGCACTTGCTGCCGCTGCCAGTGTTTATCTGCATGGCAGCAGGGCATTTGGGCGTTGCCAGGAAGGCGTTTTTATGTAGATTCCTCCTCTTTCAGCACTGCATTGTGGTGCAAGCAAAAGAAGCAAATCCTGTCTGGCTTCCTCTCCGGCCTTTATTCACCTCCCGTGTAGCTGTGAGTGTGTGAGCCTGCAGGGCCCCATGGAATTGCCTAGAAGTAGGCTGAATCGCTGCAAGGGCTGAACAGCAGTATCGGGCAGGCTCGGGCAACGCGCGGCCCGTTCGGGTTATCGCTTCTCGGCCTTTTGGCTAAGATCAAGTGTAGTATCTGTTCTTATCAGTTTAATATCTGATACGTCCCCTATCTGGGGACCATATATTAAATGGATTTTTAGAACAGGGAGATGGAAATAGAGCTTGCTCTGTCCACTCCACGCATTGACCTGGTATTGCAGTATTTCCAGGACCGGTGCACCCTTTCCTTATGTGTTGACTAAAAGCAGATTCCAAAAGTGTTTTTTGTCTTTGCTATTGTTTCTGTCTTTCTGAAGGGATCTCCCCTTTTAATCCCATTATTTCAACACCTGTTGGACAATGCATGAGTGATAATGAGCTCATTGATTAAATGCAATTAATGAATAGATTGCCACCTCTTGTTGTGTGTCGTCTGTGTTTCTGTGTTTCCGGCATTTCACATTGGAACACCACATTCACCTTCCTTGTCTTCTCTCCGCCCTCCCTTTTAGGTAAGTTAAAGAGCTGCACCTGAGCCAGCCACTGATTGATTGATTGATTGATTGATTGATTGATTGATTGATTGATTGATTGATTGATTGATTGATGCAGCACAACAGTCAAATAGTGGAGTGGAGTAGGGGAACAGCAAACAGCCAATAAAGCAGCCCGCCCGCTCGCCTGCCCGCCACAATGGACCTACCTGTGTACACTAGATGGATGTGATGGAATGTACTGTCGTCCCTACATTTCAAGAAGAAGTAAGAATTGCAGTTGCAACAAAGCCTTGCTTGCCTACAAAGAGAGCAGCAATTTGGATTTGTTACTATGTTACCTAGAAGAATAACAAACTGTGCAAGGATGGAGGTTGTAGGAGCAAGGAGAAGTTGTCTGTAAAGTTGGTGGATGCCTATTTTCCATTTTGCAGTCCCTTGTCTCCCTCTTGTGGCCTCCTGGAGGCAACTAGCTGTGCAAAAAAAAGACAGCCTGGCGGCCGGCTGTTGCAGTGTTGCCCTCTCAGGCAACACTGAGTGACTGACTGAGCCTCACCGTCTTATATAAAGTTCAGACGGAACTTTGCACGTGTCATAGTGGAGCCCTCAGGATTCCAGAGCCAGCTTTCTGACATCATAATGGGGCCTCAGAGATAAAAGCCTGGGCCCAGGCAGTGTTGGTCAGTGCTGCTCAGCAGGCAGCACTGGACTGGACTGGATTACAGCTGATACAAGGTGTGAAGGAACAAGGGGTGGCTGTGGGCATGCACTTGCTGCCGCTGCCAGTGTTTATCTGCATGGCAGCAGGGCATTTGGGCGTTGCCAGGAAGGCGTTTTTATGTAGATTCCTCCTCTTTCAGCACTGCATTGTGGTGCAAGCAAAAGAAGCAAATCCTGTCTGGCTTCCTCTCCGGCCTTTATTCACCTCCCGTGTAGCTGTGAGTGTGTGAGCCTGCAGGGCCCCATGGAATTGCCTAGAAGTAGGCTGAATCGCTGCAAGGGCTGAACAGCAGTATCGGGCAGGCTCGGGCAACGCGCGGCCCGTTCGGGTTATCGCTTCTCGGCCTTTTGGCTAAGATCAAGTGTAGTATCTGTTCTTATCAGTTTAATATCTGATACGTCCCCTATCTGGGGACCATATATTAAATGGATTTTTAGAACAGGGAGATGGAAATAGAGCTTGCTCTGTCCACTCCACGCATTGACCTGGTATTGCAGTATTTCCAGGACCGGTGCACCCTTTCCTTATGTGTTGACTAAAAGCAGATTCCAAAAGTGTTTTTTGTCTTTGCTATTGTTTCTGTCTTTCTGAAGGGATCTCCCCTTTTAATCCCATTATTTCAACACCTGTTGGACAATGCATGAGTGATAATGAGCTCATTGATTAAATGCAATTAATGAATAGATTGCCACCTCTTGTTGTGTGTCGTCTGTGTTTCTGTGTTTCCGGCATTTCACATTGGAACACCTCATTCACCTTCTTTGTCTTCTCTCCGCCCTCCCTTTTAGGTAAGTTAAAGAGCTGCACCTGAGCCAGCCACTGATTGATTGATTGATTGATTGATTGATTGATTGATTGATTGATTGATTGATGCAGCACAACAGTCAAATAGTGGAGTGGAGTAGGGGAACAGCAAACAGCCAATAAAGCAGCCCGCCCGCTCGCCTGCCCGCCACAATGGACCTACCTGTGTACACTAGATGGATGTGATGGAATGTACTGTCGTCCCTACATTTCAAGAAGAAGTAAGAATTGCAGTTGCAACAAAGCCTTGCTTGCCTACAAAGAGAGCAGCAATTTGGATTTGTTACTATGTTACCTAGAAGAATAACAAACTGTGCAAGGATGGAGGTTGTAGGAGCAAGGAGAAGTTGTCTGTAAAGTTGGTGGATGCCTATTTTCCATTTTGCAGTCCCTTGTCTCCCTCTTGTGGCCTCCTGGAGGCAACTAGCTGTGCAAAAAAAAGACAGCCTGGCGGCCGGCTGTTGCAGTGTTGCCCTCTCAGGCAACACTGAGTGACTGACTGAGCCTCACCGTCTTATATAAAGTTCAGACGGAACTTTGCACGTGTCATAGTGGAGCCCTCAGGATTCCAGAGCCAGCTTTCTGACATCATAATGGGGCCTCAGAGATAAAAGCCTGGGCCCAGGCAGTGTTGGTCAGTGCTGCTCAGCAGGCAGCACTGGACTGGACTGGATTACAGCTGATACAAGGTGTGAAGGAACAAGGGGTGGCTGTGGGCATGCACTTGCTGCCGCTGCCAGTGTTTATCTGCATGGCAGCAGGGCATTTGGGCGTTGCCAGGAAGGCGTTTTTATGTAGATTCCTCCTCTTTCAGCACTGCATTGTGGTGCAAGCAAAAGAAGCAAATCCTGTCTGGCTTCCTCTCCGGCCTTTATTCACCTCCCGTGTAGCTGTGAGTGTGTGAGCCTGCAGGGCCCCATGGAATTGCCTAGAAGTAGGCTGAATCGCTGCAAGGGCTGAACAGCAGTATCGGGCAGGCTCGGGCAACGCGCGGCCCGTTCGGGTTATCGCTTCTCGGCCTTTTGGCTAAGATCAAGTGTAGTATCTGTTCTTATCAGTTTAATATCTGATACGTCCCCTATCTGGGGACCATATATTAAATGGATTTTTAGAACAGGGAGATGGAAATAGAGCTTGCTCTGTCCACTCCACGCATTGACCTGGTATTGCAGTATTTCCAGGACCGGTGCACCCTTTCCTTATGTGTTGACTAAAAGCAGATTCCAAAAGTGTTTTTTGTCTTTGCTATTGTTTCTGTCTTTCTGAAGGGATCTCCCCTTTTAATCCCATTATTTCAACACCTGTTGGACAATGCATGAGTGATAATGAGCTCATTGATTAAGTGCAATTAATGAATAGATTGCCACCTCTTGTTGTGTGTCGTCTGTGTTTCTGTGTTTCCGGCATTTCACATTGGAACACCTCATTCACCTTCCTTGTCTTCTCTCCGCCCTCCCTTTTAGGTAAGTTAAAGAGCTGCACCTGAGCCAGCCACTGATTGATTGATTGATTGATTGATTGATTGATTGATTGATTGATTGATTGATTGATTGATGCAGCACAACAGTCAAATAGTGGAGTGGAGTAGGGGAACAGCAAACAGCCAATAAAGCAGCCCGCCCGCTCGCCTGCCCGCCACAATGGACCTACCTGTGTACACTAGATGGATGTGATGGAATGTACTGTCGTCCCTACATTTCAAGAAGAAGTAAGAATTGCAGTTGCAACAAAGCCTTGCTTGCCTACAAAGAGAGCAGCAATTTGGATTTGTTACTATGTTACCTAGAAGAATAACAAACTGTGCAAGGATGGAGGTTGTAGGAGCAAGGAGAAGTTGTCTGTAAAGTTGGTGGATGCCTATTTTCCATTTTGCAGTCCCTTGTCTCCCTCTTGTGGCCTCCTGGAGGCAACTAGCTGTGCAAAAAAAAGACAGCCTGGCGGCCGGCTGTTGCAGTGTTGCCCTCTCAGGCAACACTGAGTGACTGACTGAGCCTCACCGTCTTATATAAAGTTCAGACGGAACTTTGCACGTGTCATAGTGGAGCCCTCAGGATTCCAGAGCCAGCTTTCTGACATCATAATGGGGCCTCAGAGATAAAAGCCTGGGCCCAGGCAGTGTTGGTCAGTGCTGCTCAGCAGGCAGCACTGGACTGGACTGGATTACAGCTGATACAAGGTGTGAAGGAACAAGGGGTGGCTGTGGGCATGCACTTGCTGCCGCTGCCAGTGTTTATCTGCATGGCAGCAGGGCATTTGGGCGTTGCCAGGAAGGCGTTTTTATGTAGATTCCTCCTCTTTCAGCACTGCATTGTGGTGCAAGCAAAAGAAGCAAATCCTGTCTGGCTTCCTCTCCGGCCTTTATTCACCTCCCGTGTAGCTGTGAGTGTGTGAGCCTGCAGGGCCCCATGGAATTGCCTAGAAGTAGGCTGAATCGCTGCAAGGGCTGAACAGCAGTATCGGGCAGGCTCGGGCAACGCGCGGCCCGTTCGGGTTATCGCTTCTCGGCCTTTTGGCTAAGATCAAGTGTAGTATCTGTTCTTATCAGTTTAATATCTGATACGTCCCCTATCTGGGGACCATATATTAAATGGATTTTTAGAACAGGGAGATGGAAATAGAGCTTGCTCTGTCCACTCCACGCATTGACCTGGTATTGCAGTATTTCCAGGACCGGTGCACCCTTTCCTTATGTGTTGACTAAAAGCAGATTCCAAAAGTGTTTTTTGTCTTTGCTATTGTTTCTGTCTTTCTGAAGGGATCTCCCCTTTTAATCCCATTATTTCAACACCTGTTGGACAATGCATGAGTGATAATGAGCTCATTGATTAAATGCAATTAATGAATAGATTGCCACCTCTTGTTGTGTGTCGTCTGTGTTTCTGTGTTTCCGGCATTTCACATTGGAACACCTCATTCACCTTCCTTGTCTTCTCTCCGCCCTCCCTTTTAGGTAAGTTAAAGAGCTGCACCTGAGCCAGCCACTGATTGATTGATTGATTGATTGATTGATTGATTGATTGATTGATTGATTGATTGATTGATTGATTGATGCAGCACAACAGTCAAATAGTGGAGTGGAGTAGGGGAACAGCAAACAGCCAATAAAGCAGCCCGCCCGCTCGCCTGCCCGCCACAATGGACCTACCTGTGTACACTAGATGGATGTGATGGAATGTACTGTCGTCCCTACATTTCAAGAAGAAGTAAGAATTGCAGTTGCAACAAAGCCTTGCTTGCCTACAAAGAGAGCAGCAATTTGGATTTGTTACTATGTTACCTAGAAGAATAACAAACTGTGCAAGGATGGAGGTTGTAGGAGCAAGGAGAAGTTGTCTGTAAAGTTGGTGGATGCCTATTTTCCATTTTGCAGTCCCTTGTCTCCCTCTTGTGGCCTCCTGGAGGCAACTAGCTGTGCAAAAAAAAGACAGCCTGGCGGCCGGCTGTTGCAGTGTTGCCCTCTCAGGCAACACTGAGTGACTGACTGAGCCTCACCGTCTTATATAAAGTTCAGACGGAACTTTGCACGTGTCATAGTGGAGCCCTCAGGATTCCAGAGCCAGCTTTCTGACATCATAATGGGGCCTCAGAGATAAAAGCCTGGGCCCAGGCAGTGTTGGTCAGTGCTGCTCAGCAGGCAGCACTGGACTGGACTGGATTACAGCTGATACAAGGTGTGAAGGAACAAGGGGTGGCTGTGGGCATGCACTTGCTGCCGCTGCCAGTGTTTATCTGCATGGCAGCAGGGCATTTGGGCGTTGCCAGGAAGGCGTTTTTATGTAGATTCCTCCTCTTTCAGCACTGCATTGTGGTGCAAGCAAAAGAAGCAAATCCTGTCTGGCTTCCTCTCCGGCCTTTATTCACCTCCCGTGTAGCTGTGAGTGTGTGAGCCTGCAGGGCCCCATGGAATTGCCTAGAAGTAGGCTGAATCGCTGCAAGGGCTGAACAGCAGTATCGGGCAGGCTCGGGCAACGCGCGGAACGCGCGGCCCGTTCGGGTTATCGCTTCTCGGCCTTTTGGCTAAGATCAAGTGTAGTATCTGTTCTTATCAGTTTAATATCTGATACGTCCCCTATCTGGGGACCATATATTAAATGGATTTTTAGAACAGGGAGATGGAAATAGAGCTTGCTCTGTCCACTCCACGCATTGACCTGGTATTGCAGTATTTCCAGGACCGGTGCACCCTTTCCTTATGTGTTGACTAAAAGCAGATTCCAAAAGTGTTTTTTGTCTTTGCTATTGTTTCTGTCTTTCTGAAGGGATCTCCCCTTTTAATCCCATTATTTCAACACCTGTTGGACAATGCATGAGTGATAATGAGCTCATTGATTAAATGCAATTAATGAATAGATTGCCACCTCTTGTTGTGTGTCGTCTGTGTTTCTGTGTTTCCGGCATTTCACATTGGAACACCTCATTCACCTTCCTTGTCTTCTCTCCGCCCTCCCTTTTAGGTAAGTTAAAGAGCTGCACCTGAGCCAGCCACTGATTGATTGATTGATTGATTGATTGATTGATTGATTGATTGATTGATTGATTGATTGATTGATGCAGCACAACAGTCAAATAGTGGAGTGGAGTAGGGGAACAGCAAACAGCCAATAAAGCAGCCCGCCCGCTCGCCTGCCCGCCACAATGGACCTACCTGTGTACACTAGATGGATGTGATGGAATGTACTGTCGTCCCTACATTTCAAGAAGAAGTAAGAATTGCAGTTGCAACAAAGCCTTGCTTGCCTACAAAGAGAGCAGCAATTTGGATTTGTTACTATGTTACCTAGAAGAATAACAAACTGTGCAAGGATGGAGGTTGTAGGAGCAAGGAGAAGTTGTCTGTAAAGTTGGTGGATGCCTATTTTCCATTTTGCAGTCCCTTGTCTCCCTCTTGTGGCCTCCTGGAGGCAACTAGCTGTGCAAAAAAAAGACAGCCTGGCGGCCGGCTGTTGCAGTGTTGCCCTCTCAGGCAACACTGAGTGACTGACTGAGCCTCACCGTCTTATATAAAGTTCAGACGGAACTTTGCACGTGTCATAGTGGAGCCCTCAGGATTCCAGAGCCAGCTTTCTGACATCATAATGGGGCCTCAGAGATAAAAGCCTGGGCCCAGGCAGTGTTGGTCAGTGCTGCTCAGCAGGCAGCACTGGACTGGACTGGATTACAGCTGATACAAGGTGTGAAGGAACAAGGGGTGGCTGTGGGCATGCACTTGCTGCCGCTGCCAGTGTTTATCTGCATGGCAGCAGGGCATTTGGGCGTTGCCAGGAAGGCGTTTTTATGTAGATTCCTCCTCTTTCAGCACTGCATTGTGGTGCAAGCAAAAGAAGCAAATCCTGTCTGGCTTCCTCTCCGGCCTTTATTCACCTCCCGTGTAGCTGTGAGTGTGTGAGCCTGCAGGGCCCCATGGAATTGCCTAGAAGTAGGCTGAATCGCTGCAAGGGCTGAACAGCAGTATCGGGCAGGCTCGGGCAACGCGCGGCCCGTTCGGGTTATCGCTTCTCGGCCTTTTGGCTAAGATCAAGTGTAGTATCTGTTCTTATCAGTTTAATATCTGATACGTCCCCTATCTGGGGACCATATATTAAATGGATTTTTAGAACAGGGAGATGGAAATAGAGCTTGCTCTGTCCACTCCACGCATTGACCTGGTATTGCAGTATTTCCAGGACCGGTGCACCCTTTCCTTATGTGTTGACTAAAAGCAGATTCCAAAAGTGTTTTTTGTCTTTGCTATTGTTTCTGTCTTTCTGAAGGGATCTCCCCTTTTAATCCCATTATTTCAACACCTGTTGGACAATGCATGAGTGATAATGAGCTCATTGATTAAATGCAATTAATGAATAGATTGCCACCTCTTGTTGTGTGTCGTCTGTGTTTCTGTGTTTCCGGCATTTCACATTGGAACACCTCATTCACCTTCCTTGTCTTCTCTCCGCCCTCCCTTTTAGGTAAGTTAAAGAGCTGCACCTGAGCCAGCCACTGATTGATTGATTGATTGATTGATTGATTGATTGATTGATTGATTGATTGATTGATGCAGCACAACAGTCAAATAGTGGAGTGGAGTAGGGGAACAGCAAACAGCCAATAAAGCAGCCCGCCCGCTCGCCTGCCCGCCACAATGGACCTACCTGTGTACACTAGATGGATGTGATGGAATGTACTGTCGTCCCTACATTTCAAGAAGAAGTAAGAATTGCAGTTGCAACAAAGCCTTGCTTGCCTACAAAGAGAGCAGCAATTTGGATTTGTTACTATGTTACCTAGAAGAATAACAAACTGTGCAAGGATGGAGGTTGTAGGAGCAAGGAGAAGTTGTCTGTAAAGTTGGTGGATGCCTATTTTCCATTTTGCAGTCCCTTGTCTCCCTCTTGTGGCCTCCTGGAGGCAACTAGCTGTGCAAAAAAAAGACAGCCTGGCGGCCGGCTGTTGCAGTGTTGCCCTCTCAGGCAACACTGAGTGACTGACTGAGCCTCACCGTCTTATATAAAGTTCAGACGGAACTTTGCACGTGTCATAGTGGAGCCCTCAGGATTCCAGAGCCAGCTTTCTGACATCATAATGGGGCCTCAGAGATAAAAGCCTGGGCCCAGGCAGTGTTGGTCAGTGCTGCTCAGCAGGCAGCACTGGACTGGACTGGATTACAGCTGATACAAGGTGTGAAGGAACAAGGGGTGGCTGTGGGCATGCACTTGCTGCCGCTGCCAGTGTTTATCTGCATGGCAGCAGGGCATTTGGGCGTTGCCAGGAAGGCGTTTTTATGTAGATTCCTCCTCTTTCAGCACTGCATTGTGGTGCAAGCAAAAGAAGCAAATCCTGTCTGGCTTCCTCTCCGGCCTTTATTCACCTCCCGTGTAGCTGTGAGTGTGTGAGCCTGCAGGGCCCCATGGAATTGCCTAGAAGTAGGCTGAATCGCTGCAAGGGCTGAACAGCAGTATCGGGCAGGCTCGGGCAACGCGCGGCCCGTTCGGGTTATCGCTTCTCGGCCTTTTGGCTAAGATCAAGTGTAGTATCTGTTCTTATCAGTTTAATATCTGATACGTCCCCTATCTGGGGACCATATATTAAATGGATTTTTAGAACAGGGAGATGGAAATAGAGCTTGCTCTGTCCACTCCACGCATTGACCTGGTATTGCAGTATTTCCAGGACCGGTGCACCCTTTCCTTATGTGTTGACTAAAAGCAGATTCCAAAAGTGTTTTTTGTCTTTGCTATTGTTTCTGTCTTTCTGAAGGGATCTCCCCTTTTAATCCCATTATTTCAACACCTGTTGGACAATGCATGAGTGATAATGAGCTCATTGATTAAATGCAATTAATGAATAGATTGCCACCTCTTGTTGTGTGTCGTCTGTGTTTCTGTGTTTCCGGCATTTCACATTGGAACACCTCATTCACCTTCCTTGTCTTCTCTCCGCCCTCCCTTTTAGGTAAGTTAAAGAGCTGCACCTGAGCCAGCCACTGATTGATTGATTGATTGATTGATTGATTGATTGATTGATTGATTGATTGATTGATGCAGCACAACAGTCAAATAGTGGAGTGGAGTAGGGGAACAGCAAACAGCCAATAAAGCAGCCCGCCCGCTCGCCTGCCCGCCACAATGGACCTACCTGTGTACACTAGATGGATGTGATGGAATGTACTGTCGTCCCTACATTTCAAGAAGAAGTAAGAATTGCAGTTGCAACAAAGCCTTGCTTGCCTACAAAGAGAGCAGCAATTTGGATTTGTTACTATGTTACCTAGAAGAATAACAAACTGTGCAAGGATGGAGGTTGTAGGAGCAAGGAGAAGTTGTCTGTAAAGTTGGTGGATGCCTATTTTCCATTTTGCAGTCCCTTGTCTCCCTCTTGTGGCCTCCTGGAGGCAACTAGCTGTGCAAAAAAAAGACAGCCTGGCGGCCGGCTGTTGCAGTGTTGCCCTCTCAGGCAACACTGAGTGACTGACTGAGCCTCACCGTCTTATATAAAGTTCAGACGGAACTTTGCACGTGTCATAGTGGAGCCCTCAGGATTCCAGAGCCAGCTTTCTGACATCATAATGGGGCCTCAGAGATAAAAGCCTGGGCCCAGGCAGTGTTGGTCAGTGCTGCTCAGCAGGCAGCACTGGACTGGACTGGATTACAGCTGATACAAGGTGTGAAGGAACAAGGGGTGGCTGTGGGCATGCACTTGCTGCCGCTGCCAGTGTTTATCTGCATGGCAGCAGGGCATTTGGGCGTTGCCAGGAAGGCGTTTTTATGTAGATTCCTCCTCTTTCAGCACTGCATTGTGGTGCAAGCAAAAGAAGCAAATCCTGTCTGGCTTCCTCTCCGGCCTTTATTCACCTCCCGTGTAGCTGTGAGTGTGTGAGCCTGCAGGGCCCCATGGAATTGCCTAGAAGTAGGCTGAATCGCTGCAAGGGCTGAACAGCAGTATCGGGCAGGCTCGGGCAACGCGCGGCCCGTTCGGGTTATCGCTTCTCGGCCTTTTGGCTAAGATCAAGTGTAGTATCTGTTCTTATCAGTTTAATATCTGATACGTCCCCTATCTGGGGACCATATATTAAATGGATTTTTAGAACAGGGAGATGGAAATAGAGCTTGCTCTGTCCACTCCACGCATTGACCTGGTATTGCAGTATTTCCAGGACCGGTGCACCCTTTCCTTATGTGTTGACTAAAAGCAGATTCCAAAAGTGTTTTTTGTCTTTGCTATTGTTTCTGTCTTTCTGAAGGGATCTCCCCTTTTAATCCCATTATTTCAACACCTGTTGGACAATGCATGAGTGATAATGAGCTCATTGATTAAATGCAATTAATGAATAGATTGCCACCTCTTGTTGTGTGTCGTCTGTGTTTCTGTGTTTCCGGCATTTCACATTGGAACACCTCATTCACCTTCCTTGTCTTCTCTCCGCCCTCCCTTTTAGGTAAGTTAAAGAGCTGCACCTGAGCCAGCCACTGATTGATTGATTGATTGATTGATTGATTGATTGATTGATTGATTGATGCAGCACAACAGTCAAATAGTGGAGTGGAGTAGGGGAACAGCAAACAGCCAATAAAGCAGCCCGCCCGCTCGCCTGCCCGCCACAATGGACCTACCTGTGTACACTAGATGGATGTGATGGAATGTACTGTCGTCCCTACATTTCAAGAAGAAGTAAGAATTGCAGTTGCAACAAAGCCTTGCTTGCCTACAAAGAGAGCAGCAATTTGGATTTGTTACTATGTTACCTAGAAGAATAACAAACTGTGCAAGGATGGAGGTTGTAGGAGCAAGGAGAAGTTGTCTGTAAAGTTGGTGGATGCCTATTTTCCATTTTGCAGTCCCTTGTCTCCCTCTTGTGGCCTCCTGGAGGCAACTAGCTGTGCAAAAAAAAGACAGCCTGGCGGCCGGCTGTTGCAGTGTTGCCCTCTCAGGCAACACTGAGTGACTGACTGAGCCTCACCGTCTTATATAAAGTTCAGACGGAACTTTGCACGTGTCATAGTGGAGCCCTCAGGATTCCAGAGCCAGCTTTCTGACATCATAATGGGGCCTCAGAGATAAAAGCCTGGGCCCAGGCAGTGTTGGTCAGTGCTGCTCAGCAGGCAGCACTGGACTGGACTGGATTACAGCTGATACAAGGTGTGAAGGAACAAGGGGTGGCTGTGGGCATGCACTTGCTGCCGCTGCCAGTGTTTATCTGCATGGCAGCAGGGCATTTGGGCGTTGCCAGGAAGGCGTTTTTATGTAGATTCCTCCTCTTTCAGCACTGCATTGTGGTGCAAGCAAAAGAAGCAAATCCTGTCTGGCTTCCTCTCCGGCCTTTATTCACCTCCCGTGTAGCTGTGAGTGTGTGAGCCTGCAGGGCCCCATGGAATTGCCTAGAAGTAGGCTGAATCGCTGCAAGGGCTGAACAGCAGTATCGGGCAGGCTCGGGCAACGCGCGGCCCGTTCGGGTTATCGCTTCTCGGCCTTTTGGCTAAGATCAAGTGTAGTATCTGTTCTTATCAGTTTAATATCTGATACGTCCCCTATCTGGGGACCATATATTAAATGGATTTTTAGAACAGGGAGATGGAAATAGAGCTTGCTCTGTCCACTCCACGCATTGACCTGGTATTGCAGTATTTCCAGGACCGGTGCACCCTTTCCTTATGTGTTGACTAAAAGCAGATTCCAAAAGTGTTTTTTGTCTTTGCTATTGTTTCTGTCTTTCTGAAGGGATCTCCCCTTTTAATCCCATTATTTCAACACCTGTTGGACAATGCATGAGTGATAATGAGCTCATTGATTAAATGCAATTAATGAATAGATTGCCACCTCTTGTTGTGTGTCGTCTGTGTTTCTGTGTTTCCGGCATTTCACATTGGAACACCTCATTCACCTTCCTTGTCTTCTCTCCGCCCTCCCTTTTAGGTAAGTTAAAGAGCTGCACCTGAGCCAGCCACTGATTGATTGATTGATTGATTGATTGATTGATTGATTGATTGATTGATTGATTGATGCAGCACAACAGTCAAATAGTGGAGTGGAGTAGGGGAACAGCAAACAGCCAATAAAGCAGCCCGCCCGCTCGCCTGCCCGCCACAATGGACCTACCTGTGTACACTAGATGGATGTGATGGAATGTACTGTCGTCCCTACATTTCAAGAAGTAAGAATTGCAGTTGCAACAAAGCCTTGCTTGCCTACAAAGAGAGCAGCAATTTGGATTTGTTACTATGTTACCTAGAAGAATAACAAACTGTGCAAGGATGGAGGTTGTAGGAGCAAGGAGAAGTTGTCTGTAAATGCCTATTTTCCATTTTGCAGTCCCTTGTCTCCCTCTTGTGGCCTCCTGGAGGCAACTAGCTGTGCAAAAAAAAGACAGCCTGGCGGCCGGCTGTTGCAGTGTTGCCCTCTCAGGCAACACTGAGTGACTGACTGAGCCTCACCGTCTTATATAAAGTTCAGACGGAACTTTGCACGTGTCATAGTGGAGCCCTCAGGATTCCAGAGCCAGCTTTCTGACATCATAATGGGGCCTCAGAGATAAAAGCCTGGGCCCAGGCAGTGTTGGTCAGTGCTGCTCAGCAGGCAGCACTGGACTGGACTGGATTACAGCTGATACAAGGTGTGAAGGAACAAGGGGTGGCTGTGGGCATGCACTTGCTGCCGCTGCCAGTGTTTATCTGCATGGCAGCAGGGCATTTGGGCGTTGCCAGGAAGGCGTTTTTATGTAGATTCCTCCTCTTTCAGCACTGCATTGTGGTGCAAGCAAAAGAAGCAAATCCTGTCTGGCTTCCTCTCCGGCCTTTATTCACCTCCCGTGTAGCTGTGAGTGTGTGAGCCTGCAGGGCCCCATGGAATTGCCTAGAAGTAGGCTGAATCGCTGCAAGGGCTGAACAGCAGTATCGGGCAGGCTCGGGCAACGCGCGGCCCGTTCGGGTTATCGCTTCTCGGCCTTTTGGCTAAGATCAAGTGTAGTATCTGTTCTTATCAGTTTAATATCTGATACGTCCCCTATCTGGGGACCATATATTAAATGGATTTTTAGAACAGGGAGATGGAAATAGAGCTTGCTCTGTCCACTCCACGCATTGACCTGGTATTGCAGTATTTCCAGGACCGGTGCACCCTTTCCTTATGTGTTGACTAAAAGCAGATTCCAAAAGTGTTTTTTGTCTTTGCTATTGTTTCTGTCTTTCTGAAGGGATCTCCCCTTTTAATCCCATTATTTCAACACCTGTTGGACAATGCATGAGTGATAATGAGCTCATTGATTAAATGCAATTAATGAATAGATTGCCACCTCTTGTTGTGTGTCGTCTGTGTTTCTGTGTTTCCGGCATTTCACATTGGAACACCTCATTCACCTTCCTTGTCTTCTCTCCGCCCTCCCTTTTAGGTAAGTTAAAGAGCTGCACCTGAGCCAGCCACTGATTGATTGATTGATTGATTGATTGATTGATTGATTGATTGATTGATTGATGCAGCACAACAGTCAAATAGTGGAGTGGAGTAGGGGAACAGCAAACAGCCAATAAAGCAGCCCGCCCGCTCGCCTGCCCGCCACAATGGACCTACCTGTGTACACTAGATGGATGTGATGGAATGTACTGTCGTCCCTACATTTCAAGAAGAAGTAAGAATTGCAGTTGCAACAAAGCCTTGCTTGCCTACAAAGAGAGCAGCAATTTGGATTTGTTACTATGTTACCTAGAAGAATAACAAACTGTGCAAGGATGGAGGTTGTAGGAGCAAGGAGAAGTTGTCTGTAAAGTTGGTGGATGCCTATTTTCCATTTTGCAGTCCCTTGTCTCCCTCTTGTGGCCTCCTGGAGGCAACTAGCTGTGCAAAAAAAAGACAGCCTGGCGGCCGGCTGTTGCAGTGTTGCCCTCTCAGGCAACACTGAGTGACTGACTGAGCCTCACCGTCTTATATAAAGTTCAGACGGAACTTTGCACGTGTCATAGTGGAGCCCTCAGGATTCCAGAGCCAGCTTTCTGACATCATAATGGGGCCTCAGAGATAAAAGCCTGGGCCCAGGCAGTGTTGGTCAGTGCTGCTCAGCAGGCAGCACTGGACTGGACTGGATTACAGCTGATACAAGGTGTGAAGGAACAAGGGGTGGCTGTGGGCATGCACTTGCTGCCGCTGCCAGTGTTTATCTGCATGGCAGCAGGGCATTTGGGCGTTGCCAGGAAGGCGTTTTTATGTAGATTCCTCCTCTTTCAGCACTGCATTGTGGTGCAAGCAAAAGAAGCAAATCCTGTCTGGCTTCCTCTCCGGCCTTTATTCACCTCCCGTGTAGCTGTGAGTGTGTGAGCCTGCAGGGCCCCATGGAATTGCCTAGAAGTAGGCTGAATCGCTGCAAGGGCTGAACAGCAGTATCGGGCAGGCTCGGGCAACGCGCGGCCCGTTCGGGTTATCGCTTCTCGGCCTTTTGGCTAAGATCAAGTGTAGTATCTGTTCTTATCAGTTTAATATCTGATACGTCCCCTATCTGGGGACCATATATTAAATGGATTTTTAGAACAGGGAGATGGAAATAGAGCTTGCTCTGTCCACTCCACGCATTGACCTGGTATTGCAGTATTTCCAGGACCGGTGCACCCTTTCCTTATGTGTTGACTAAAAGCAGATTCCAAAAGTGTTTTTTGTCTTTGCTATTGTTTCTGTCTTTCTGAAGGGATCTCCCCTTTTAATCCCATTATTTCAACACCTGTTGGACAATGCATGAGTGATAATGAGCTCATTGATTAAATGCAATTGTGTCGTCTGTGTTTCTGTGTTTCCGGCATTTCACATTGGAACACCTCATTCACCTTCCTTGTCTTCTCTCCGCCCTCCCTTTTAGGTAAGTTAAAGAGCTGCACCTGAGCCAGCCACTGATTGATTGATTGATTGATTGATTGATTGATTGATTGATTGATTGATTGATGCAGCACAACAGTCAAATAGTGGAGTGGAGTAGGGGAACAGCAAACAGCCAATAAAGCAGCCCGCCCGCTCGCCTGCCCGCCACAATGGACCTACCTGTGTACACTAGATGGATGTGATGGAATGTACTGTCGTCCCTACATTTCAAGAAGAAGTAAGAATTGCAGTTGCAACAAAGCCTTGCTTGCCTACAAAGAGAGCAGCAATTTGGATTTGTTACTATGTTACCTAGAAGAATAACAAACTGTGCAAGGATGGAGGTTGTAGGAGCAAGGAGAAGTTGTCTGTAAAGTTGGTGGATGCCTATTTTCCATTTTGCAGTCCCTTGTCTCCCTCTTGTGGCCTCCTGGAGGCAACTAGCTGTGCAAAAAAAAGACAGCCTGGCGGCCGGCTGTTGCAGTGTTGCCCTCTCAGGCAACACTGAGTGACTGACTGAGCCTCACCGTCTTATATAAAGTTCAGACGGAACTTTGCACGTGTCATAGTGGAGCCCTCAGGATTCCAGAGCCAGCTTTCTGACATCATAATGGGGCCTCAGAGATAAAAGCCTGGGCCCAGGCAGTGTTGGTCAGTGCTGCTCAGCAGGCAGCACTGGACTGGACTGGATTACAGCTGATACAAGGTGTGAAGGAACAAGGGGTGGCTGTGGGCATGCACTTGCTGCCGCTGCCAGTGTTTATCTGCATGGCAGCAGGGCATTTGGGCGTTGCCAGGAAGGCGTTTTTATGTAGATTCCTCCTCTTTCAGCACTGCATTGTGGTGCAAGCAAAAGAAGCAAATCCTGTCTGGCTTCCTCTCCGGCCTTTATTCACCTCCCGTGTAGCTGTGAGTGTGTGAGCCTGCAGGGCCCCATGGAATTGCCTAGAAGTAGGCTGAATCGCTGCAAGGGCTGAACAGCAGTATCGGGCAGGCTCGGGCAACGCGCGGCCCGTTCGGGTTATCGCTTCTCGGCCTTTTGGCTAAGATCAAGTGTAGTATCTGTTCTTATCAGTTTAATATCTGATACGTCCCCTATCTGGGGACCATATATTAAATGGATTTTTAGAACAGGGAGATGGAAATAGAGCTTGCTCTGTCCACTCCACGCATTGACCTGGTATTGCAGTATTTCCAGGACCGGTGCACCCTTTCCTTATGTGTTGACTAAAAGCAGATTCCAAAAGTGTTTTTTGTCTTTGCTATTGTTTCTGTCTTTCTGAAGGGATCTCCCCTTTTAATCCCATTATTTCAACACCTGTTGGACAATGCATGAGTGATAATGAGCTCATTGATTAAATGCAATTAATGAATAGATTGCCACCTCTTGTTGTGTGTCGTCTGTGTTTCTGTGTTTCCGGCATTTCACATTGGAACACCTCATTCACCTTCCTTGTCTTCTCTCCGCCCTCCCTTTTAGGTAAGTTAAAGAGCTGCACCTGAGCCAGCCACTGATTGATTGATTGATTGATTGATTGATTGATTGATTGATTGATTGATTGATTGATTGATGCAGCACAACAGTCAAATAGTGGAGTGGAGTAGGGGAACAGCAAACAGCCAATAAAGCAGCCCGCCCGCTCGCCTGCCCGCCACAATGGACCTACCTGTGTACACTAGATGAATGTGATGGAATGTACTGTCGTCCCTACATTTCAAGAAGAAGTAAGAATTGCAGTTGCAACAAAGCCTTGCTTGCCTACAAAGAGAGCAGCAATTTGGATTTGTTACTATGTTACCTAGAAGAATAACAAACTGTGCAAGGATGGAGGTTGTAGGAGCAAGGAGAAGTTGTCTGTAAAGTTGGTGGATGCCTATTTTCCATTTTGCAGTCCCTTGTCTCCCTCTTGTGGCCTCCTGGAGGCAACTAGCTGTGCAAAAAAAAGACAGCCTGGCGGCCGGCTGTTGCAGTGTTGCCCTCTCAGGCAACACTGAGTGACTGACTGAGCCTCACCGTCTTATATAAAGTTCAGACGGAACTTTGCACGTGTCATAGTGGAGCCCTCAGGATTCCAGAGCCAGCTTTCTGACATCATAATGGGGCCTCAGAGATAAAAGCCTGGGCCCAGGCAGTGTTGGTCAGTGCTGCTCAGCAGGCAGCACTGGACTGGACTGGATTACAGCTGATACAAGGTGTGAAGGAACAAGGGGTGGCTGTGGGCATGCACTTGCTGCCGCTGCCAGTGTTTATCTGCATGGCAGCAGGGCATTTGGGCGTTGCCAGGAAGGCGTTTTTATGTAGATTCCTCCTCTTTCAGCACTGCATTGTGGTGCAAGCAAAAGAAGCAAATCCTGTCTGGCTTCCTCTCCGGCCTTTATTCACCTCCCGTGTAGCTGTGAGTGTGTGAGCCTGCAGGGCCCCATGGAATTGCCTAGAAGTAGGCTGAATCGCTGCAAGGGCTGAACAGCAGTATCGGGCAGGCTCGGGCAACGCGCGGCCCGTTCGGGTTATCGCTTCTCGGCCTTTTGGCTAAGATCAAGTGTAGTATCTGTTCTTATCAGTTTAATATCTGATACGTCCCCTATCTGGGGACCATATATTAAATGGATTTTTAGAACAGGGAGATGGAAATAGAGCTTGCTCTGTCCACTCCACGCATTGACCTGGTATTGCAGTATTTCCAGGACCGGTGCACCCTTTCCTTATGTGTTGACTAAAAGCAGATTCCAAAAGTGTTTTTTGTCTTTGCTATTGTTTCTGTCTTTCTGAAGGGATCTCCCCTTTTAATCCCATTATTTCAACACCTGTTGGACAATGCATGAGTGATAATGAGCTCATTGATTAAATGCAATTAATGAATAGATTGCCACCTCTTGTTGTGTGTCGTCTGTGTTTCTGTGTTTCCGGCATTTCACATTGGAACACCTCATTCACCTTCCTTGTCTTCTCTCCGCCCTCCCTTTTAGGTAAGTTAAAGAGCTGCACCTGAGCCAGCCACTGATTGATTGATTGATTGATTGATTGATTGATTGATGCAGCACAACAGTCAAATAGTGGAGTGGAGTAGGGGAACAGCAAACAGCCAATAAAGCAGCCCGCCCGCTCGCCTGCCCGCCACAATGGACCTACCTGTGTACACTAGATGGATGTGATGGAATGTACTGTCGTCCCTACATTTCAAGAAGAAGTAAGAATTGCAGTTGCAACAAAGCCTTGCTTGCCTACAAAGAGAGCAGCAATTTGGATTTGTTACTATGTTACCTAGAAGAATAACAAACTGTGCAAGGATGGAGGTTGTAGGAGCAAGGAGAAGTTGTCTGTAAAGTTGGTGGATGCCTATTTTCCATTTTGCAGTCCCTTGTCTCCCTCTTGTGGCCTCCTGGAGGCAACTAGCTGTGCAAAAAAAAGACAGCCTGGCGGCCGGCTGTTGCAGTGTTGCCCTCTCAGGCAACACTGAGTGACTGACTGAGCCTCACCGTCTTATATAAAGTTCAGACGGAACTTTGCACGTGTCATAGTGGAGCCCTCAGGATTCCAGAGCCAGCTTTCTGACATCATAATGGGGCCTCAGAGATAAAAGCCTGGGCCCAGGCAGTGTTGGTCAGTGCTGCTCAGCAGGCAGCACTGGACTGGACTGGATTACAGCTGATACAAGGTGTGAAGGAACAAGGGGTGGCTGTGGGCATGCACTTGCTGCCGCTGCCAGTGTTTATCTGCATGGCAGCAGGGCATTTGGGCGTTGCCAGGAAGGCGTTTTTATGTAGATTCCTCCTCTTTCAGCACTGCATTGTGGTGCAAGCAAAAGAAGCAAATCCTGTCTGGCTTCCTCTCCGGCCTTTATTCACCTCCCGTGTAGCTGTGAGTGTGTGAGCCTGCAGGGCCCCATGGAATTGCCTAGAAGTAGGCTGAATCGCTGCAAGGGCTGAACAGCAGTATCGGGCAGGCTCGGGCAACGCGCGGCCCGTTCGGGTTATCGCTTCTCGGCCTTTTGGCTAAGATCAAGTGTAGTATCTGTTCTTATCAGTTTAATATCTGATACGTCCCCTATCTGGGGACCATATATTAAATGGATTTTTAGAACAGGGAGATGGAAATAGAGCTTGCTCTGTCCACTCCACGCATTGACCTGGTATTGCAGTATTTCCAGGACCGGTGCACCCTTTCCTTATGTGTTGACTAAAAGCAGATTCCAAAAGTGTTTTTTGTCTTTGCTATTGTTTCTGTCTTTCTGAAGGGATCTCCCCTTTTAATCCCATTATTTCAACACCTGTTGGACAATGCATGAGTGATAATGAGCTCATTGATTAAATGCAATTAATGAATAGATTGCCACCTCTTGTTGTGTGTCGTCTGTGTTTCTGTGTTTCCGGCATTTCACATTGGAACACCTCATTCACCTTCCTTGTCTTCTCTCCGCCCTCCCTTTTAGGTAAGTTAAAGAGCTGCACCTGAGCCAGCCACTGATTGATTGATTGATTGATTGATTGATTGATTGATTGATTGATTGATTGATGCAGCACAACAGTCAAATAGTGGAGTGGAGTAGGGGAACAGCAAACAGCCAATAAAGCAGCCCGCCCGCTCGCCTGCCCGCCACAATGGACCTACCTGTGTACACTAGATGGATGTGATGGAATGTACTGTCGTCCCTACATTTCAAGAAGAAGTAAGAATTGCAGTTGCAACAAAGCCTTGCTTGCCTACAAAGAGAGCAGCAATTTGGATTTGTTACTATGTTACCTAGAAGAATAACAAACTGTGCAAGGATGGAGGTTGTAGGAGCAAGGAGAAGTTGTCTGTAAAGTTGGTGGATGCCTATTTTCCATTTTGCAGTCCCTTGTCTCCCTCTTGTGGCCTCCTGGAGGCAACTAGCTGTGCAAAAAAAAGACAGCCTGGCGGCCGGCTGTTGCAGTGTTGCCCTCTCAGGCAACACTGAGTGACTGACTGAGCCTCACCGTCTTATATAAAGTTCAGACGGAACTTTGCACGTGTCATAGTGGAGCCCTCAGGATTCCAGAGCCAGCTTTCTGACATCATAATGGGGCCTCAGAGATAAAAGCCTGGGCCCAGGCAGTGTTGGTCAGTGCTGCTCAGCAGGCAGCACTGGACTGGACTGGATTACAGCTGATACAAGGTGTGAAGGAACAAGGGGTGGCTGTGGGCATGCACTTGCTGCCGCTGCCAGTGTTTATCTGCATGGCAGCAGGGCATTTGGGCGTTGCCAGGAAGGCGTTTTTATGTAGATTCCTCCTCTTTCAGCACTGCATTGTGGTGCAAGCAAAAGAAGCAAATCCTGTCTGGCTTCCTCTCCGGCCTTTATTCACCTCCCGTGTAGCTGTGAGTGTGTGAGCCTGCAGGGCCCCATGGAATTGCCTAGAAGTAGGCTGAATCGCTGCAAGGGCTGAACAGCAGTATCGGGCAGGCTCGGGCAACGCGCGGCCCGTTCGGGTTATCGCTTCTCGGCCTTTTGGCTAAGATCAAGTGTAGTATCTGTTCTTATCAGTTTAATATCTGATACGTCCCCTATCTGGGGACCATATATTAAATGGATTTTTAGAACAGGGAGATGGAAATAGAGCTTGCTCTGTCCACTCCACGCATTGACCTGGTATTGCAGTATTTCCAGGACCGGTGCACCCTTTCCTTATGTGTTGACTAAAAGCAGATTCCAAAAGTGTTTTTTGTCTTTGCTATTGTTTCTGTCTTTCTGAAGGGATCTCCCCTTTTAATCCCATTATTTCAACACCTGTTGGACAATGCATGAGTGATAATGAGCTCATTGATTAAATGCAATTAATGAATAGATTGCCACCTCTTGTTGTGTGTCGTCTGTGTTTCTGTGTTTCCGGCATTTCACATTGGAACACCTCATTCACCTTCCTTGTCTTCTCTCCGCCCTCCCTTTTAGGTAAGTTAAAGAGCTGCACCTGAGCCAGCCACTGATTGATTGATTGATTGATTGATTGATTGATTGATTGATTGATTGATTGATTGATTGATGCAGCACAACAGTCAAATAGTGGAGTGGAGTAGGGGAACAGCAAACAGCCAATAAAGCAGCCCGCCCGCTCGCCTGCCCGCCACAATGGACCTACCTGTGTACACTAGATGGATGTGATGGAATGTACTGTCGTCCCTACATTTCAAGAAGAAGTAAGAATTGCAGTTGCAACAAAGCCTTGCTTGCCTACAAAGAGAGCAGCAATTTGGATTTGTTACTATGTTACCTAGAAGAATAACAAACTGTGCAAGGATGGAGGTTGTAGGAGCAAGGAGAAGTTGTCTGTAAAGTTGGTGGATGCCTATTTTCCATTTTGCAGTCCCTTGTCTCCCTCTTGTGGCCTCCTGGAGGCAACTAGCTGTGCAAAAAAAAGACAGCCTGGCGGCCGGCTGTTGCAGTGTTGCCCTCTCAGGCAACACTGAGTGACTGACTGAGCCTCACCGTCTTATATAAAGTTCAGACGGAACTTTGCACGTGTCATAGTGGAGCCCTCAGGATTCCAGAGCCAGCTTTCTGACATCATAATGGGGCCTCAGAGATAAAAGCCTGGGCCCAGGCAGTGTTGGTCAGTGCTGCTCAGCAGGCAGCACTGGACTGGACTGGATTACAGCTGATACAAGGTGTGAAGGAACAAGGGGTGGCTGTGGGCATGCACTTGCTGCCGCTGCCAGTGTTTATCTGCATGGCAGCAGGGCATTTGGGCGTTGCCAGGAAGGCGTTTTTATGTAGATTCCTCCTCTTTCAGCACTGCATTGTGGTGCAAGCAAAAGAAGCAAATCCTGTCTGGCTTCCTCTCCGGCCTTTATTCACCTCCCGTGTAGCTGTGAGTGTGTGAGCCTGCAGGGCCCCATGGAATTGCCTAGAAGTAGGCTGAATCGCTGCAAGGGCTGAACAGCAGTATCGGGCAGGCTCGGGCAACGCGCGGCCCGTTCGGGTTATCGCTTCTCGGCCTTTTGGCTAAGATCAAGTGTAGTATCTGTTCTTATCAGTTTAATATCTGATACGTCCCCTATCTGGGGACCATATATTAAATGGATTTTTAGAACAGGGAGATGGAAATAGAGCTTGCTCTGTCCACTCCACGCATTGACCTGGTATTGCAGTATTTCCAGGACCGGTGCACCCTTTCCTTATGTGTTGACTAAAAGCAGATTCCAAAAGTGTTTTTTGTCTTTGCTATTGTTTCTGTCTTTCTGAAGGGATCTCCCCTTTTAATCCCATTATTTCAACACCTGTTGGACAATGCATGAGTGATAATGAGCTCATTGATTAAATGCAATTAATGAATAGATTGCCACCTCTTGTTGTGTGTCGTCTGTGTTTCTGTGTTTCCGGCATTTCACATTGGAACACCTCATTCACCTTCCTTGTCTTCTCTCCGCCCTCCCTTTTAGGTAAGTTAAAGAGCTGCACCTGAGCCAGCCACTGATTGATTGATTGATTGATTGATTGATTGATTGATTGATTGATTGATTGATGCAGCACAACAGTCAAATAGTGGAGTGGAGTAGGGGAACAGCAAACAGCCAATAAAGCAGCCCGCCCGCTCGCCTGCCCGCCACAATGGACCTACCTGTGTACACTAGATGGATGTGATGGAATGTACTGTCGTCCCTACATTTCAAGAAGAAGTAAGAATTGCAGTTGCAACAAAGCCTTGCTTGCCTACAAAGAGAGCAGCAATTTGGATTTGTTACTATGTTACCTAGAAGAATAACAAACTGTGCAAGGATGGAGGTTGTAGGAGCAAGGAGAAGTTGTCTGTAAAGTTGGTGGATGCCTATTTTCCATTTTGCAGTCCCTTGTCTCCCTCTTGTGGCCTCCTGGAGGCAACTAGCTGTGCAAAAAAAAGACAGCCTGGCGGCCGGCTGTTGCAGTGTTGCCCTCTCAGGCAACACTGAGTGACTGACTGAGCCTCACCGTCTTATATAAAGTTCAGACGGAACTTTGCACGTGTCATAGTGGAGCCCTCAGGATTCCAGAGCCAGCTTTCTGACATCATAATGGGGCCTCAGAGATAAAAGCCTGGGCCCAGGCAGTGTTGGTCAGTGCTGCTCAGCAGGCAGCACTGGACTGGACTGGATTACAGCTGATACAAGGTGTGAAGGAACAAGGGGTGGCTGTGGGCATGCACTTGCTGCCGCTGCCAGTGTTTATCTGCATGGCAGCAGGGCATTTGGGCGTTGCCAGGAAGGCGTTTTTATGTAGATTCCTCCTCTTTCAGCACTGCATTGTGGTGCAAGCAAAAGAAGCAAATCCTGTCTGGCTTCCTCTCCGGCCTTTATTCACCTCCCGTGTAGCTGTGAGTGTGTGAGCCTGCGGGGCCCCATGGAATTGCCTAGAAGTAGGCTGAATCGCTGCAAGGGCTGAACAGCAGTATCGGGCAGGCTCGGGCAACGCGCGGCCCGTTCGGGTTATCGCTTCTCGGCCTTTTGGCTAAGATCAAGTGTAGTATCTGTTCTTATCAGTTTAATATCTGATACGTCCCCTATCTGGGGACCATATATTAAATGGATTTTTAGAACAGGGAGATGGAAATAGAGCTTGCTCTGTCCACTCCACGCATTGACCTGGTATTGCAGTATTTCCAGGACCGGTGCACCCTTTCCTTATGTGTTGACTAAAAGCAGATTCCAAAAGTGTTTTTTGTCTTTGCTATTGTTTCTGTCTTTCTGAAGGGATCTCCCCTTTTAATCCCATTATTTCAACACCTGTTGGACAATGCATGAGTGATAATGAGCTCATTGATTAAATGCAATTAATGAATAGATTGCCACCTCTTGTTGTGTGTCGTCTGTGTTTCTGTGTTTCCGGCATTTCACATTGGAACACCTCATTCACCTTCCTTGTCTTCTCTCCGCCCTCCCTTTTAGGTAAGTTAAAGAGCTGCACCTGAGCCAGCCACTGATTGATTGATTGATTGATTGATTGATTGATTGATTGATTGATTGATTGATTGATTGATTGATTGATTGATTGATTGATTGATTGATTGATGCAGCACAACAGTCAAATAGTGGAGTGGAGTAGGGGAACAGCAAACAGCCAATAAAGCAGCCCGCCCGCTCGCCTGCCCGCCACAATGGACCTACCTGTGTACACTAGATGGATGTGATGGAATGTACTGTCGTCCCTACATTTCAAGAAGAAGTAAGAATTGCAGTTGCAACAAAGCCTTGCTTGCCTACAAAGAGAGCAGCAATTTGGATTTGTTACTATGTTACCTAGAAGAATAACAAACTGTGCAAGGATGGAGGTTGTAGGAGCAAGGAGAAGTTGTCTGTAAAGTTGGTGGATGCCTATTTTCCATTTTGCAGTCCCTTGTCTCCCTCTTGTGGCCTCCTGGAGGCAACTAGCTGTGCAAAAAAAAGACAGCCTGGCGGCCGGCTGTTGCAGTGTTGCCCTCTCAGGCAACACTGAGTGACTGACTGAGCCTCACCGTCTTATATAAAGTTCAGACGGAACTTTGCACGTGTCATAGTGGAGCCCTCAGGATTCCAGAGCCAGCTTTCTGACATCATAATGGGGCCTCAGAGATAAAAGCCTGGGCCCAGGCAGTGTTGGTCAGTGCTGCTCAGCAGGCAGCACTGGACTGGACTGGATTACAGCTGATACAAGGTGTGAAGGAACAAGGGGTGGCTGTGGGCATGCACTTGCTGCCGCTGCCAGTGTTTATCTGCATGGCAGCAGGGCATTTGGGCGTTGCCAGGAAGGCGTTTTTATGTAGATTCCTCCTCTTTCAGCACTGCATTGTGGTGCAAGCAAAAGAAGCAAATCCTGTCTGGCTTCCTCTCCGGCCTTTATTCACCTCCCGTGTAGCTGTGAGTGTGTGAGCCTGCAGGGCCCCATGGAATTGCCTAGAAGTAGGCTGAATCGCTGCAAGGGCTGAACAGCAGTATCGGGCAGGCTCGGGCAACGCGCGGCCCGTTCGGGTTATCGCTTCTCGGCCTTTTGGCTAAGATCAAGTGTAGTATCTGTTCTTATCAGTTTAATATCTGATACGTCCCCTATCTGGGGACCATATATTAAATGGATTTTTAGAACAGGGAGATGGAAATAGAGCTTGCTCTGTCCACTCCACGCATTGACCTGGTATTGCAGTATTTCCAGGACCGGTGCACCCTTTCCTTATGTGTTGACTAAAAGCAGATTCCAAAAGTGTTTTTTGTCTTTGCTATTGTTTCTGTCTTTCTGAAGGGATCTCCCCTTTTAATCCCATTATTTCAACACCTGTTGGACAATGCATGAGTGATAATGAGCTCATTGATTAAATGCAATTAATGAATAGATTGCCACCTCTTGTTGTGTGTCGTCTGTGTTTCTGTGTTTCCGGCATTTCACATTGGAACACCTCATTCACCTTCCTTGTCTTCTCTCCGCCCTCCCTTTTAGGTAAGTTAAAGAGCTGCACCTGAGCCAGCCACTGATTGATTGATTGATTGATTGATTGATTGATTGATTGATTGCAGCACAACAGTCAAATAGTGGAGTGGAGTAGGGGAACAGCAAACAGCCAATAAAGCAGCCCGCCCGCTCGCCTGCCCGCCACAATGGACCTACCTGTGTACACTAGATGGATGTGATGGAATGTACTGTCGTCCCTACATTTCAAGAAGAAGTAAGAATTGCAGTTGCAACAAAGCCTTGCTTGCCTACAAAGAGAGCAGCAATTTGGATTTGTTACTATGTTACCTAGAAGAATAACAAACTGTGCAAGGATGGAGGTTGTAGGAGCAAGGAGAAGTTGTCTGTAAAGTTGGTGGATGCCTATTTTCCATTTTGCAGTCCCTTGTCTCCCTCTTGTGGCCTCCTGGAGGCAACTAGCTGTGCAAAAAAAAGACAGCCTGGCGGCCGGCTGTTGCAGTGTTGCCCTCTCAGGCAACACTGAGTGACTGACTGAGCCTCACCGTCTTATATAAAGTTCAGACGGAACTTTGCACGTGTCATAGTGGAGCCCTCAGGATTCCAGAGCCAGCTTTCTGACATCATAATGGGGCCTCAGAGATAAAAGCCTGGGCCCAGGCAGTGTTGGTCAGTGCTGCTCAGCAGGCAGCACTGGACTGGACTGGATTACAGCTGATACAAGGTGTGAAGGAACAAGGGGTGGCTGTGGGCATGCACTTGCTGCCGCTGCCAGTGTTTATCTGCATGGCAGCAGGGCATTTGGGCGTTGCCAGGAAGGCGTTTTTATGTAGATTCCTCCTCTTTCAGCACTGCATTGTGGTGCAAGCAAAAGAAGCAAATCCTGTCTGGCTTCCTCTCCGGCCTTTATTCACCTCCCGTGTAGCTGTGAGTGTGTGAGCCTGCAGGGCCCCATGGAATTGCCTAGAAGTAGGCTGAATCGCTGCAAGGGCTGAACAGCAGTATCGGGCAGGCTCGGGCAACGCGCGGCCCGTTCGGGTTATCGCTTCTCGGCCTTTTGGCTAAGATCAAGTGTAGTATCTGTTCTTATCAGTTTAATATCTGATACGTCCCCTATCTGGGGACCATATATTAAATGGATTTTTAGAACAGGGAGATGGAAATAGAGCTTGCTCTGTCCACTCCACGCATTGACCTGGTATTGCAGTATTTCCAGGACCGGTGCACCCTTTCCTTATGTGTTGACTAAAAGCAGATTCCAAAAGTGTTTTTTGTCTTTGCTATTGTTTCTGTCTTTCTGAAGGGATCTCCCCTTTTAATCCCATTATTTCAACACCTGTTGGACAATGCATGAGTGATAATGAGCTCATTGATTAAATGCAATTAATGAATAGATTGCCACCTCTTGTTGTGTGTCGTCTGTGTTTCTGTGTTTCCGGCATTTCACATTGGAACACCTCATTCACCTTCCTTGTCTTCTCTCCGCCCTCCCTTTTAGGTAAGTTAAAGAGCTGCACCTGAGCCAGCCACTGATTGATTGATTGATTGATTGATTGATTGATTGATTGATTGATTGATGCAGCACAACAGTCAAATAGTGGAGTGGAGTAGGGGAACAGCAAACAGCCAATAAAGCAGCCCGCCCGCTCGCCTGCCCGCCACAATGGACCTACCTGTGTACACTAGATGGATGTGATGGAATGTACTGTCGTCCCTACATTTCAAGAAGAAGTAAGAATTGCAGTTGCAACAAAGCCTTGCTTGCCAATTTGGATTTGTTACTATGTTACCTAGAAGAATAACAAACTGTGCAAGGATGGAGGTTGTAGGAGCAAGGAGAAGTTGTCTGTAAAGTTGGTGGATGCCTATTTTCCATTTTGCAGTCCCTTGTCTCCCTCTTGTGGCCTCCTGGAGGCAACTAGCTGTGCAAAAAAAAGACAGCCTGGCGGCCGGCTGTTGCAGTGTTGCCCTCTCAGGCAACACTGAGTGACTGACTGAGCCTCACCGTCTTATATAAAGTTCAGACGGAACTTTGCACGTGTCATAGTGGAGCCCTCAGGATTCCAGAGCCAGCTTTCTGACATCATAATGGGGCCTCAGAGATAAAAGCCTGGGCCCAGGCAGTGTTGGTCAGTGCTGCTCAGCAGGCAGCACTGGACTGGACTGGATTACAGCTGATACAAGGTGTGAAGGAACAAGGGGTGGCTGTGGGCATGCACTTGCTGCCGCTGCCAGTGTTTATCTGCATGGCAGCAGGGCATTTGGGCGTTGCCAGGAAGGCGTTTTTATGTAGATTCCTCCTCTTTCAGCACTGCATTGTGGTGCAAGCAAAAGAAGCAAATCCTGTCTGGCTTCCTCTCCGGCCTTTATTCACCTCCCGTGTAGCTGTGAGTGTGTGAGCCTGCAGGGCCCCATGGAATTGCCTAGAAGTAGGCTGAATCGCTGCAAGGGCTGAACAGCAGTATCGGGCAGGCTCGGGCAACGCGCGGCCCGTTCGGGTTATCGCTTCTCGGCCTTTTGGCTAAGATCAAGTGTAGTATCTGTTCTTATCAGTTTAATATCTGATACGTCCCCTATCTGGGGACCATATATTAAATGGATTTTTAGAACAGGGAGATGGAAATAGAGCTTGCTCTGTCCACTCCACGCATTGACCTGGTATTGCAGTATTTCCAGGACCGGTGCACCCTTTCCTTATGTGTTGACTAAAAGCAGATTCCAAAAGTGTTTTTTGTCTTTGCTATTGTTTCTGTCTTTCTGAAGGGATCTCCCCTTTTAATCCCATTATTTCAACACCTGTTGGACAATGCATGAGTGATAATGAGCTCATTGATTAAATGCAATTAATGAATAGATTGCCACCTCTTGTTGTGTGTCGTCTGTGTTTCTGTGTTTCCGGCATTTCACATTGGAACACCTCATTCACCTTCCTTGTCTTCTCTCCGCCCTCCCTTTTAGGTAAGTTAAAGAGCTGCACCTGAGCCAGCCACTGATTGATTGATTGATTGATTGATTGATTGATTGATTGATTGATTGATTGATTGATGCAGCACAACAGTCAAATAGTGGAGTGGAGTAGGGGAACAGCAAACAGCCAATAAAGCAGCCCGCCCGCTCGCCTGCCCGCCACAATGGACCTACCTGTGTACACTAGATGGATGTGATGGAATGTACTGTCGTCCCTACATTTCAAGAAGAAGTAAGAATTGCAGTTGCAACAAAGCCTTGCTTGCCTACAAAGAGAGCAGCAATTTGGATTTGTTACTATGTTACCTAGAAGAATAACAAACTGTGCAAGGATGGAGGTTGTAGGAGCAAGGAGAAGTTGTCTGTAAAGTTGGTGGATGCCTATTTTCCATTTTGCAGTCCCTTGTCTCCCTCTTGTGGCCTCCTGGAGGCAACTAGCTGTGCAAAAAAAAGACAGCCTGGCGGCCGGCTGTTGCAGTGTTGCCCTCTCAGGCAACACTGAGTGACTGACTGAGCCTCACCGTCTTATATAAAGTTCAGACGGAACTTTGCACGTGTCATAGTGGAGCCCTCAGGATTCCAGAGCCAGCTTTCTGACATCATAATGGGGCCTCAGAGATAAAAGCCTGGGCCCAGGCAGTGTTGGTCAGTGCTGCTCAGCAGGCAGCACTGGACTGGACTGGATTACAGCTGATACAAGGTGTGAAGGAACAAGGGGTGGCTGTGGGCATGCACTTGCTGCCGCTGCCAGTGTTTATCTGCATGGCAGCAGGGCATTTGGGCGTTGCCAGGAAGGCGTTTTTATGTAGATTCCTCCTCTTTCAGCACTGCATTGTGGTGCAAGCAAAAGAAGCAAATCCTGTCTGGCTTCCTCTCCGGCCTTTATTCACCTCCCGTGTAGCTGTGAGTGTGTGAGCCTGCAGGGCCCCATGGAATTGCCTAGAAGTAGGCTGAATCGCTGCAAGGGCTGAACAGCAGTATCGGGCAGGCTCGGGCAACGCGCGGCCCGTTCGGGTTATCGCTTCTCGGCCTTTTGGCTAAGATCAAGTGTAGTATCTGTTCTTATCAGTTTAATATCTGATACGTCCCCTATCTGGGGACCATATATTAAATGGATTTTTAGAACAGGGAGATGGAAATAGAGCTTGCTCTGTCCACTCCACGCATTGACCTGGTATTGCAGTATTTCCAGGACCGGTGCACCCTTTCCTTATGTGTTGACTAAAAGCAGATTCCAAAAGTGTTTTTTGTCTTTGCTATTGTTTCTGTCTTTCTGAAGGGATCTCCCCTTTTAATCCCATTATTTCAACACCTGTTGGACAATGCATGAGTGATAATGAGCTCATTGATTAAATGCAATTAATGAATAGATTGCCACCTCTTGTTGTGTGTCGTCTGTGTTTCTGTGTTTCCGGCATTTCACATTGGAACACCTCATTCACCTTCCTTGTCTTCTCTCCGCCCTCCCTTTTAGGTAAGTTAAAGAGCTGCACCTGAGCCAGCCACTGATTGATTGATTGATTGATTGATTGATTGATTGATTGATTGATTGATTGATTGATGCAGCACAACAGTCAAATAGTGGAGTGGAGTAGGGGAACAGCAAACAGCCAATAAAGCAGCCCGCCCGCTCGCCTGCCCGCCACAATGGACCTACCTGTGTACACTAGATGGATGTGATGGAATGTACTGTCGTCCCTACATTTCAAGAAGAAGTAAGAATTGCAGTTGCAACAAAGCCTTGCTTGCCTACAAAGAGAGCAGCAATTTGGATTTGTTACTATGTTACCTAGAAGAATAACAAACTGTGCAAGGATGGAGGTTGTAGGAGCAAGGAGAAGTTGTCTGTAAAGTTGGTGGATGCCTATTTTCCATTTTGCAGTCCCTTGTCTCCCTCTTGTGGCCTCCTGGAGGCAACTAGCTGTGCAAAAAAAAGACAGCCTGGCGGCCGGCTGTTGCAGTGTTGCCCTCTCAGGCAACACTGAGTGACTGACTGAGCCTCACCGTCTTATATAAAGTTCAGACGGAACTTTGCACGTGTCATAGTGGAGCCCTCAGGATTCCAGAGCCAGCTTTCTGACATCATAATGGGGCCTCAGAGATAAAAGCCTGGGCCCAGGCAGTGTTGGTCAGTGCTGCTCAGCAGGCAGCACTGGACTGGACTGGATTACAGCTGATACAAGGTGTGAAGGAACAAGGGGTGGCTGTGGGCATGCACTTGCTGCCGCTGCCAGTGTTTATCTGCATGGCAGCAGGGCATTTGGGCGTTGCCAGGAAGGCGTTTTTATGTAGATTCCTCCTCTTTCAGCACTGCATTGTGGTGCAAGCAAAAGAAGCAAATCCTGTCTGGCTTCCTCTCCGGCCTTTATTCACCTCCCGTGTAGCTGTGAGTGTGTGAGCCTGCAGGGCCCCATGGAATTGCCTAGAAGTAGGCTGAATCGCTGCAAGGGCTGAACAGCAGTATCGGGCAGGCTCGGGCAACGCGCGGCCCGTTCGGGTTATCGCTTCTCGGCCTTTTGGCTAAGATCAAGTGTAGTATCTGTTCTTATCAGTTTAATATCTGATACGTCCCCTATCTGGGGACCATATATTAAATGGATTTTTAGAACAGGGAGATGGAAATAGAGCTTGCTCTGTCCACTCCACGCATTGACCTGGTATTGCAGTATTTCCAGGACCGGTGCACCCTTTCCTTATGTGTTGACTAAAAGCAGATTCCAAAAGTGTTTTTTGTCTTTGCTATTGTTTCTGTCTTTCTGAAGGGATCTCCCCTTTTAATCCCATTATTTCAACACCTGTTGGACAATGCATGAGTGATAATGAGCTCATTGATTAAATGCAATTAATGAATAGATTGCCACCTCTTGTTGTGTGTCGTCTGTGTTTCTGTGTTTCCGGCATTTCACATTGGAACACCTCATTCACCTTCCTTGTCTTCTCTCCGCCCTCCCTTTTAGGTAAGTTAAAGAGCTGCACCTGAGCCAGCCACTGATTGATTGATTGATTGATTGATTGATTGATTGATTGATTGATTGATTGATGCAGCACAACAGTCAAATAGTGGAGTGGAGTAGGGGAACAGCAAACAGCCAATAAAGCAGCCCGCCCGCTCGCCTGCCCGCCACAATGGACCTACCTGTGTACACTAGATGGATGTGATGGAATGTACTGTCGTCCCTACATTTCAAGAAGAAGTAAGAATTGCAGTTGCAACAAAGCCTTGCTTGCCTACAAAGAGAGCAGCAATTTGGATTTGTTACTATGTTACCTAGAAGAATAACAAACTGTGCAAGGATGGAGGTTGTAGGAGCAAGGAGAAGTTGTCTGTAAAGTTGGTGGATGCCTATTTTCCATTTTGCAGTCCCTTGTCTCCCTCTTGTGGCCTCCTGGAGGCAACTAGCTGTGCAAAAAAAAGACAGCCTGGCGGCCGGCTGTTGCAGTGTTGCCCTCTCAGGCAACACTGAGTGACTGACTGAGCCTCACCGTCTTATATAAAGTTCAGACGGAACTTTGCACGTGTCATAGTGGAGCCCTCAGGATTCCAGAGCCAGCTTTCTGACATCATAATGGGGCCTCAGAGATAAAAGCCTGGGCCCAGGCAGTGTTGGTCAGTGCTGCTCAGCAGGCAGCACTGGACTGGACTGGATTACAGCTGATACAAGGTGTGAAGGAACAAGGGGTGGCTGTGGGCATGCACTTGCTGCCGCTGCCAGTGTTTATCTGCATGGCAGCAGGGCATTTGGGCGTTGCCAGGAAGGCGTTTTTATGTAGATTCCTCCTCTTTCAGCACTGCATTGTGGTGCAAGCAAAAGAAGCAAATCCTGTCTGGCTTCCTCTCCGGCCTTTATTCACCTCCCGTGTAGCTGTGAGTGTGTGAGCCTGCAGGGCCCCATGGAATTGCCTAGAAGTAGGCTGAATCGCTGCAAGGGCTGAACAGCAGTATCGGGCAGGCTCGGGCAACGCGCGGCCCGTTCGGGTTATCGCTTCTCGGCCTTTTGGCTAAGATCAAGTGTAGTATCTGTTCTTATCAGTTTAATATCTGATACGTCCCCTATCTGGGGACCATATATTAAATGGATTTTTAGAACAGGGAGATGGAAATAGAGCTTGCTCTGTCCACTCCACGCATTGACCTGGTATTGCAGTATTTCCAGGACCGGTGCACCCTTTCCTTATGTGTTGACTAAAAGCAGATTCCAAAAGTGTTTTTTGTCTTTGCTATTGTTTCTGTCTTTCTGAAGGGATCTCCCCTTTTAATCCCATTATTTCAACACCTGTTGGACAATGCATGAGTGATAATGAGCTCATTGATTAAATGCAATTAATGAATAGATTGCCACCTCTTGTTGTGTGTCGTTTGTGTTTCTGTGTTTCCGGCATTTCACATTGGAACACCTCATTCACCTTCCTTGTCTTCTCTCCGCCCTCCCTTTTAGGTAAGTTAAAGAGCTGCACCTGAGCCAGCCACTGATTGATTGATTGATTGATTTATTGATTGATTGATTGATTGATTGATTGATTGATTGATTGATTGATGCAGCACAACAGTCAAATAGTGGAGTGGAGTAGGGGAACAGCAAACAGCCAATAAAGCAGCCCGCCCGCTCGCCTGCCCGCCACAATGGACCTACCTGTGTACACTAGATGGATGTGATGGAATGTACTGTCGTCCCTACATTTCAAGAAGAAGTAAGAATTGCAGTTGCAACAAAGCCTTGCTTGCCTACAAAGAGAGCAGCAATTTGGATTTGTTACTATGTTACCTAGAAGAATAACAAACTGTGCAAGGATGGAGGTTGTAGGAGCAAGGAGAAGTTGTCTGTAAAGTTGGTGGATGCCTATTTTCCATTTTGCAGTCCCTTGTCTCCCTCTTGTGGCCTCCTGGAGGCAACTAGCTGTGCAAAAAAAAGACAGCCTGGCGGCCGGCTGTTGCAGTGTTGCCCTCTCAGGCAACACTGAGTGACTGACTGAGCCTCACCGTCTTATATAAAGTTCAGACGGAACTTTGCACGTGTCATAGTGGAGCCCTCAGGATTCCAGAGCCAGCTTTCTGACATCATAATGGGGCCTCAGAGATAAAAGCCTGGGCCCAGGCAGTGTTGGTCAGTGCTGCTCAGCAGGCAGCACTGGACTGGACTGGATTACAGCTGATACAAGGTGTGAAGGAACAAGGGGTGGCTGTGGGCATGCACTTGCTGCCGCTGCCAGTGTTTATCTGCATGGCAGCAGGGCATTTGGGCGTTGCCAGGAAGGCGTTTTTATGTAGATTCCTCCTCTTTCAGCACTGCATTGTGGTGCAAGCAAAAGAAGCAAATCCTGTCTGGCTTCCTCTCCGGCCTTTATTCACCTCCCGTGTAGCTGTGAGTGTGTGAGCCTGCAGGGCCCCATGGAATTGCCTAGAAGTAGGCTGAATCGCTGCAAGGGCTGAACAGCAGTATCGGGCAGGCTCGGGCAACGCGCGGCCCGTTCGGGTTATCGCTTCTCGGCCTTTTGGCTAAGATCAAGTGTAGTATCTGTTCTTATCAGTTTAATATCTGATACGTCCCCTATCTGGGGACCATATATTAAATGGATTTTTAGAACAGGGAGATGGAAATAGAGCTTGCTCTGTCCACTCCACGCATTGACCTGGTATTGCAGTATTTCCAGGACCGGTGCACCCTTTCCTTATGTGTTGACTAAAAGCAGATTCCAAAAGTGTTTTTTGTCTTTGCTATTGTTTCTGTCTTTCTGAAGGGATCTCCCCTTTTAATCCCATTATTTCAACACCTGTTGGACAATGCATGAGTGATAATGAGCTCATTGATTAAATGCAATTAATGAATAGATTGCCACCTCTTGTTGTGTGTCGTTTGTGTTTCTGTGTTTCCGGCATTTCACATTGGAACACCTCATTCACCTTCCTTGTCTTCTCTCCGCCCTCCCTTTTAGGTAAGTTAAAGAGCTGCACCTGAGCCAGCCACTGATTGATTGATTGATTGATTTATTGATTGATTGATTGATTGATTGATTGATTGATTGATGCAGCACAACAGTCAAATAGTGGAGTGGAGTAGGGGAACAGCAAACAGCCAATAAAGCAGCCCGCCCGCTCGCCTGCCCGCCACAATGGACCTACCTGTGTACACTAGATGGATGTGATGGAATGTACTGTCGTCCCTACATTTCAAGAAGAAGTAAGAATTGCAGTTGCAACAAAGCCTTGCTTGCCTACAAAGAGAGCAGCAATTTGGATTTGTTACTATGTTACCTAGAAGAATAACAAACTGTGCAAGGATGGAGGTTGTAGGAGCAAGGAGAAGTTGTCTGTAAAGTTGGTGGATGCCTATTTTCCATTTTGCAGTCCCTTGTCTCCCTCTTGTGGCCTCCTGGAGGCAACTAGCTGTGCAAAAAAAAGACAGCCTGGCGGCCGGCTGTTGCAGTGTTGCCCTCTCAGGCAACACTGAGTGACTGACTGAGCCTCACCGTCTTATATAAAGTTCAGACGGAACTTTGCACGTGTCATAGTGGAGCCCTCAGGATTCCAGAGCCAGCTTTCTGACATCATAATGGGGCCTCAGAGATAAAAGCCTGGGCCCAGGCAGTGTTGGTCAGTGCTGCTCAGCAGGCAGCACTGGACTGGACTGGATTACAGCTGATACAAGGTGTGAAGGAACAAGGGGTGGCTGTGGGCATGCACTTGCTGCCGCTGCCAGTGTTTATCTGCATGGCAGCAGGGCATTTGGGCGTTGCCAGGAAGGCGTTTTTATGTAGATTCCTCCTCTTTCAGCACTGCATTGTGGTGCAAGCAAAAGAAGCAAATCCTGTCTGGCTTCCTCTCCGGCCTTTATTCACCTCCCGTGTAGCTGTGAGTGTGTGAGCCTGCAGGGCCCCATGGAATTGCCTAGAAGTAGGCTGAATCGCTGCAAGGGCTGAACAGCAGTATCGGGCAGGCTCGGGCAACGCGCGGCCCGTTCGGGTTATCGCTTCTCGGCCTTTTGGCTAAGATCAAGTGTAGTATCTGTTCTTATCAGTTTAATATCTGATACGTCCCCTATCTGGGGACCATATATTAAATGGATTTTTAGAACAGGGAGATGGAAATAGAGCTTGCTCTGTCCACTCCACGCATTGACCTGGTATTGCAGTATTTCCAGGACCGGTGCACCCTTTCCTTATGTGTTGACTAAAAGCAGATTCCAAAAGTGTTTTTTGTCTTTGCTATTGTTTCTGTCTTTCTGAAGGGATCTCCCCTTTTAATCCCATTATTTCAACACCTGTTGGACAATGCATGAGTGATAATGAGCTCATTGATTAAATGCAATTAATGAATAGATTGCCACCTCTTGTTGTGTGTCGTCTGTGTTTCTGTGTTTCCGGCATTTCACATTGGAACACCTCATTCACCTTCCTTGTCTTCTCTCCGCCCTCCCTTTTAGGTAAGTTAAAGAGCTGCACCTGAGCCAGCCACTGATTGATTGATTGATTGATTGATTGATTGATTGATTGATGCAGCACAACAGTCAAATAGTGGAGTGGAGTAGGGGAACAGCAAACAGCCAATAAAGCAGCCCGCCCGCTCGCCTGCCCGCCACAATGGACCTACCTGTGTACACTAGATGGATGTGATGGAATGTACTGTCGTCCCTACATTTCAAGAAGAAGTAAGAATTGCAGTTGCAACAAAGCCTTGCTTGCCTACAAAGAGAGCAGCAATTTGGATTTGTTACTATGTTACCTAGAAGAATAACAAACTGTGCAAGGATGGAGGTTGTAGGAGCAAGGAGAAGTTGTCTGTAAAGTTGGTGGATGCCTATTTTCCATTTTGCAGTCCCTTGTCTCCCTCTTGTGGCCTCCTGGAGGCAACTAGCTGTGCAAAAAAAAGACAGCCTGGCGGCCGGCTGTTGCAGTGTTGCCCTCTCAGGCAACACTGAGTGACTGACTGAGCCTCACCGTCTTATATAAAGTTCAGACGGAACTTTGCACGTGTCATAGTGGAGCCCTCAGGATTCCAGAGCCAGCTTTCTGACATCATAATGGGGCCTCAGAGATAAAAGCCTGGGCCCAGGCAGTGTTGGTCAGTGCTGCTCAGCAGGCAGCACTGGACTGGACTGGATTACAGCTGATACAAGGTGTGAAGGAACAAGGGGTGGCTGTGGGCATGCACTTGCTGCCGCTGCCAGTGTTTATCTGCATGGCAGCAGGGCATTTGGGCGTTGCCAGGAAGGCGTTTTTATGTAGATTCCTCCTCTTTCAGCACTGCATTGTGGTGCAAGCAAAAGAAGCAAATCCTGTCTGGCTTCCTCTCCGGCCTTTATTCACCTCCCGTGTAGCTGTGAGTGTGTGAGCCTGCAGGGCCCCATGGAATTGCCTAGAAGTAGGCTGAATCGCTGCAAGGGCTGAACAGCAGTATCGGGCAGGCTCGGGCAACGCGCGGCCCGTTCGGGTTATCGCTTCTCGGCCTTTTGGCTAAGATCAAGTGTAGTATCTGTTCTTATCAGTTTAATATCTGATACGTCCCCTATCTGGGGACCATATATTAAATGGATTTTTAGAACAGGGAGATGGAAATAGAGCTTGCTCTGTCCACTCCACGCATTGACCTGGTATTGCAGTATTTCCAGGACCGGTGCACCCTTTCCTTATGTGTTGACTAAAAGCAGATTCCAAAAGTGTTTTTTGTCTTTGCTATTGTTTCTGTCTTTCTGAAGGGATCTCCCCTTTTAATCCCATTATTTCAACACCTGTTGGACAATGCATGAGTGATAATGAGCTCATTGATTAAATGCAATTAATGAATAGATTGCCACCTCTTGTTGTGTGTCGTCTGTGTTTCTGTGTTTCCGGCATTTCACATTGGAACACCTCATTCACCTTCCTTGTCTTCTCTCCGCCCTCCCTTTTAGGTAAGTTAAAGAGCTGCACCTGAGCCAGCCACTGATTGATTGATTGATTGATTGATTGATTGATTGATTGATTGATTGATTGATTGATGCAGCACAACAGTCAAATAGTGGAGTGGAGTAGGGGAACAGCAAACAGCCAATAAAGCAGCCCGCCCGCTCGCCTGCCCGCCACAATGGACCTACCTGTGTACACTAGATGGATGTGATGGAATGTACTGTCGTCCCTACATTTCAAGAAGAAGTAAGAATTGCAGTTGCAACAAAGCCTTGCTTGCCTACAAAGAGAGCAGCAATTTGGATTTGTTACTATGTTACCTAGAAGAATAACAAACTGTGCAAGGATGGAGGTTGTAGGAGCAAGGAGAAGTTGTCTGTAAAGTTGGTGGATGCCTATTTTCCATTTTGCAGTCCCTTGTCTCCCTCTTGTGGCCTCCTGGAGGCAACTAGCTGTGCAAAAAAAAGACAGCCTGGCGGCCGGCTGTTGCAGTGTTGCCCTCTCAGGCAACACTGAGTGACTGACTGAGCCTCACCGTCTTATATAAAGTTCAGACGGAACTTTGCACGTGTCATAGTGGAGCCCTCAGGATTCCAGAGCCAGCTTTCTGACATCATAATGGGGCCTCAGAGATAAAAGCCTGGGCCCAGGCAGTGTTGGTCAGTGCTGCTCAGCAGGCAGCACTGGACTGGACTGGATTACAGCTGATACAAGGTGTGAAGGAACAAGGGGTGGCTGTGGGCATGCACTTGCTGCCGCTGCCAGTGTTTATCTGCATGGCAGCAGGGCATTTGGGCGTTGCCAGGAAGGCGTTTTTATGTAGATTCCTCCTCTTTCAGCACTGCATTGTGGTGCAAGCAAAAGAAGCAAATCCTGTCTGGCTTCCTCTCCGGCCTTTATTCACCTCCCGTGTAGCTGTGAGTGTGTGAGCCTGCAGGGCCCCATGGAATTGCCTAGAAGTAGGCTGAATCGCTGCAAGGGCTGAACAGCAGTATCGGGCAGGCTCGGGCAACGCGCGGCCCGTTCGGGTTATCGCTTCTCGGCCTTTTGGCTAAGATCAAGTGTAGTATCTGTTCTTATCAGTTTAATATCTGATACGTCCCCTATCTGGGGACCATATATTAAATGGATTTTTAGAACAGGGAGATGGAAATAGAGCTTGCTCTGTCCACTCCACGCATTGACCTGGTATTGCAGTATTTCCAGGACCGGTGCACCCTTTCCTTATGTGTTGACTAAAAGCAGATTCCAAAAGTGTTTTTTGTCTTTGCTATTGTTTCTGTCTTTCTGAAGGGATCTCCCCTTTTAATCCCATTATTTCAACACCTGTTGGACAATGCATGAGTGATAATGAGCTCATTGATTAAATGCAATTAATGAATAGATTGCCACCTCTTGTTGTGTGTCGTCTGTGTTTCTGTGTTTCCGGCATTTCACATTGGAACACCTCATTCACCTTCCTTGTCTTCTCTCCGCCCTCCCTTTTAGGTAAGTTAAAGAGCTGCACCTGAGCCAGCCACTGATTGATTGATTGATTGATTGATTGATTGATTGATTGATTGATTGATTGATGCAGCACAACAGTCAAATAGTGGAGTGGAGTAGGGGAACAGCAAACAGCCAATAAAGCAGCCCGCCCGCTCGCCTGCCCGCCACAATGGACCTACCTGTGTACACTAGATGGATGTGATGGAATGTACTGTCGTCCCTACATTTCAAGAAGAAGTAAGAATTGCAGTTGCAACAAAGCCTTGCTTGCCTACAAAGAGAGCAGCAATTTGGATTTGTTACTATGTTACCTAGAAGAATAACAAACTGTGCAAGGATGGAGGTTGTAGGAGCAAGGAGAAGTTGTCTGTAAAGTTGGTGGATGCCTATTTTCCATTTTGCAGTCCCTTGTCTCCCTCTTGTGGCCTCCTGGAGGCAACTAGCTGTGCAAAAAAAAGACAGCCTGGCGGCCGGCTGTTGCAGTGTTGCCCTCTCAGGCAACACTGAGTGACTGACTGAGCCTCACCGTCTTATATAAAGTTCAGACGGAACTTTGCACGTGTCATAGTGGAGCCCTCAGGATTCCAGAGCCAGCTTTCTGACATCATAATGGGGCCTCAGAGATAAAAGCCTGGGCCCAGGCAGTGTTGGTCAGTGCTGCTCAGCAGGCAGCACTGGACTGGACTGGATTACAGCTGATACAAGGTGTGAAGGAACAAGGGGTGGCTGTGGGCATGCACTTGCTGCCGCTGCCAGTGTTTATCTGCATGGCAGCAGGGCATTTGGGCGTTGCCAGGAAGGCGTTTTTATGTAGATTCCTCCTCTTTCAGCACTGCATTGTGGTGCAAGCAAAAGAAGCAAATCCTGTCTGGCTTCCTCTCCGGCCTTTATTCACCTCCCGTGTAGCTGTGAGTGTGTGAGCCTGCAGGGCCCCATGGAATTGCCTAGAAGTAGGCTGAATCGCTGCAAGGGCTGAACAGCAGTATCGGGCAGGCTCGGGCAACGCGCGGCCCGTTCGGGTTATCGCTTCTCGGCCTTTTGGCTAAGATCAAGTGTAGTATCTGTTCTTATCAGTTTAATATCTGATACGTCCCCTATCTGGGGACCATATATTAAATGGATTTTTAGAACAGGGAGATGGAAATAGAGCTTGCTCTGTCCACTCCACGCATTGACCTGGTATTGCAGTATTTCCAGGACCGGTGCACCCTTTCCTTATGTGTTGACTAAAAGCAGATTCCAAAAGTGTTTTTTGTCTTTGCTATTGTTTCTGTCTTTCTGAAGGGATCTCCCCTTTTAATCCCATTATTTCAACACCTGTTGGACAATGCATGAGTGATAATGAGCTCATTGATTAAATGCAATTAATGAATAGATTGCCACCTCTTGTTGTGTGTCGTCTGTGTTTCTGTGTTTCCGGCATTTCACATTGGAACACCTCATTCACCTTCCTTGTCTTCTCTCCGCCCTCCCTTTTAGGTAAGTTAAAGAGCTGCACCTGAGCCAGCCACTGATTGATTGATTGATTGATTGATTGATTGATTGATTGATTGATTGATTGATTGATTGATTGATTGATTGATTGATGCAGCACAACAGTCAAATAGTGGAGTGGAGTAGGGGAACAGCAAACAGCCAATAAAGCAGCCCGCCCGCTCGCCTGCCCGCCACAATGGACCTACCTGTGTACACTAGATGGATGTGATGGAATGTACTGTCGTCCCTACATTTCAAGAAGAAGTAAGAATTGCAGTTGCAACAAAGCCTTGCTTGCCTACAAAGAGAGCAGCAATTTGGATTTGTTACTATGTTACCTAGAAGAATAACAAACTGTGCAAGGATGGAGGTTGTAGGAGCAAGGAGAAGTTGTCTGTAAAGTTGGTGGATGCCTATTTTCCATTTTGCAGTCCCTTGTCTCCCTCTTGTGGCCTCCTGGAGGCAACTAGCTGTGCAAAAAAAAGACAGCCTGGCGGCCGGCTGTTGCAGTGTTGCCCTCTCAGGCAACACTGAGTGACTGACTGAGCCTCACCGTCTTATATAAAGTTCAGACGGAACTTTGCACGTGTCATAGTGGAGCCCTCAGGATTCCAGAGCCAGCTTTCTGACATCATAATGGGGCCTCAGAGATAAAAGCCTGGGCCCAGGCAGTGTTGGTCAGTGCTGCTCAGCAGGCAGCACTGGACTGGACTGGATTACAGCTGATACAAGGTGTGAAGGAACAAGGGGTGGCTGTGGGCATGCACTTGCTGCCGCTGCCAGTGTTTATCTGCATGGCAGCAGGGCATTTGGGCGTTGCCAGGAAGGCGTTTTTATGTAGATTCCTCCTCTTTCAGCACTGCATTGTGGTGCAAGCAAAAGAAGCAAATCCTGTCTGGCTTCCTCTCCGGCCTTTATTCACCTCCCGTGTAGCTGTGAGTGTGTGAGCCTGCAGGGCCCCATGGAATTGCCTAGAAGTAGGCTGAATCGCTGCAAGGGCTGAACAGCAGTATCGGGCAGGCTCGGGCAACGCGCGGCCCGTTCGGGTTATCGCTTCTCGGCCTTTTGGCTAAGATCAAGTGTAGTATCTGTTCTTATCAGTTTAATATCTGATACGTCCCCTATCTGGGGACCATATATTAAATGGATTTTTAGAACAGGGAGATGGAAATAGAGCTTGCTCTGTCCACTCCACGCATTGACCTGGTATTGCAGTATTTCCAGGACCGGTGCACCCTTTCCTTATGTGTTGACTAAAAGCAGATTCCAAAAGTGTTTTTTGTCTTTGCTATTGTTTCTGTCTTTCTGAAGGGATCTCCCCTTTTAATCCCATTATTTCAACACCTGTTGGACAATGCATGAGTGATAATGAGCTCATTGATTAAATGCAATTAATGAATAGATTGCCACCTCTTGTTGTGTGTCGTCTGTGTTTCTGTGTTTCCGGCATTTCACATTGGAACACCTCATTCACCTTCCTTGTCTTCTCTCCGCCCTCCCTTTTAGGTAAGTTAAAGAGCTGCACCTGAGCCAGCCACTTGATTGATTGATTGATTGATTGATTGATTGATTGATTGATTGATTGATTGATTGATTGATTGATTGATGCAGCACAACAGTCAAATAGTGGAGTGGAGTAGGGGAACAGCAAACAGCCAATAAAGCAGCCCGCCCGCTCGCCTGCCCGCCACAATGGACCTACCTGTGTACACTAGATGGATGTGATGGAATGTACTGTCGTCCCTACATTTCAAGAAGAAGTAAGAATTGCAGTTGCAACAAAGCCTTGCTTGCCTACAAAGAGAGCAGCAATTTGGATTTGTTACTATGTTACCTAGAAGAATAACAAACTGTGCAAGGATGGAGGTTGTAGGAGCAAGGAGAAGTTGTCTGTAAAGTTGGTGGATGCCTATTTTCCATTTTGCAGTCCCTTGTCTCCCTCTTGTGGCCTCCTGGAGGCAACTAGCTGTGCAAAAAAAAGACAGCCTGGCGGCTGGCTGTTGCAGTGTTGCCCTCTCAGGCAACACTGAGTGACTGACTGAGCCTCACCGTCTTATATAAAGTTCAGACGGAACTTTGCACGTGTCATAGTGGAGCCCTCAGGATTCCAGAGCCAGCTTTCTGACATCATAATGGGGCCTCAGAGATAAAAGCCTGGGCCCAGGCAGTGTTGGTCAGTGCTGCTCAGCAGGCAGCACTGGACTGGACTGGATTACAGCTGATACAAGGTGTGAAGGAACAAGGGGTGGCTGTGGGCATGCACTTGCTGCCGCTGCCAGTGTTTATCTGCATGGCAGCAGGGCATTTGGGCGTTGCCAGGAAGGCGTTTTTATGTAGATTCCTCCTCTTTCAGCACTGCATTGTGGTGCAAGCAAAAGAAGCAAATCCTGTCTGGCTTCCTCTCCGGCCTTTATTCACCTCCCGTGTAGCTGTGAGTGTGTGAGCCTGCAGGGCCCCATGGAATTGCCTAGAAGTAGGCTGAATCGCTGCAAGGGCTGAACAGCAGTATCGGGCAGGCTCGGGCAACGCGCGGCCCGTTCGGGTTATCGCTTCTCGGCCTTTTGGCTAAGATCAAGTGTAGTATCTGTTCTTATCAGTTTAATATCTGATACGTCCCCTATCTGGGGACCATATATTAAATGGATTTTTAGAACAGGGAGATGGAAATAGAGCTTGCTCTGTCCACTCCACGCATTGACCTGGTATTGCAGTATTTCCAGGACCGGTGCACCCTTTCCTTATGTGTTGACTAAAAGCAGATTCCAAAAGTGTTTTTTGTCTTTGCTATTGTTTCTGTCTTTCTGAAGGGATCTCCCCTTTTAATCCCATTATTTCAACACCTGTTGGACAATGCATGAGTGATAATGAGCTCATTGATTAAATGCAATTAATGAATAGATTGCCACCTCTTGTTGTGTGTCGTCTGTGTTTCTGTGTTTCCGGCATTTCACATTGGAACACCTCATTCACCTTCCTTGTCTTCTCTCCGCCCTCCCTTTTAGGTAAGTTAAAGAGCTGCACCTGAGCCAGCCACTGATTGATTGATTGATTGATTGATTGATTGATTGATTGATTGATTGATTGATTGATTGATTGATTGATGCAGCACAACAGTCAAATAGTGGAGTGGAGTAGGGGAACAGCAAACAGCCAATAAAGCAGCCCGCCCGCTCGCCTGCCCGCCACAATGGACCTACCTGTGTACACTAGATGGATGTGATGGAATGTACTGTCGTCCCTACATTTCAAGAAGAAGTAAGAATTGCAGTTGCAACAAAGCCTTGCTTGCCTACAAAGAGAGCAGCAATTTGGATTTGTTACTATGTTACCTAGAAGAATAACAAACTGTGCAAGGATGGAGGTTGTAGGAGCAAGGAGAAGTTGTCTGTAAAGTTGGTGGATGCCTATTTTCCATTTTGCAGTCCCTTGTCTCCCTCTTGTGGCCTCCTGGAGGCAACTAGCTGTGCAAAAAAAAGACAGCCTGGCGGCCGGCTGTTGCAGTGTTGCCCTCTCAGGCAACACTGAGTGACTGACTGAGCCTCACCGTCTTATATAAAGTTCAGACGGAACTTTGCACGTGTCATAGTGGAGCCCTCAGGATTCCAGAGCCAGCTTTCTGACATCATAATGGGGCCTCAGAGATAAAAGCCTGGGCCCAGGCAGTGTTGGTCAGTGCTGCTCAGCAGGCAGCACTGGACTGGACTGGATTACAGCTGATACAAGGTGTGAAGGAACAAGGGGTGGCTGTGGGCATGCACTTGCTGCCGCTGCCAGTGTTTATCTGCATGGCAGCAGGGCATTTGGGCGTTGCCAGGAAGGCGTTTTTATGTAGATTCCTCCTCTTTCAGCACTGCATTGTGGTGCAAGCAAAAGAAGCAAATCCTGTCTGGCTTCCTCTCCGGCCTTTATTCACCTCCCGTGTAGCTGTGAGTGTGTGAGCCTGCAGGGCCCCATGGAATTGCCTAGAAGTAGGCTGAATCGCTGCAAGGGCTGAACAGCAGTATCGGGCAGGCTCGGGCAACGCGCGGCCCGTTCGGGTTATCGCTTCTCGGCCTTTTGGCTAAGATCAAGTGTAGTATCTGTTCTTATCAGTTTAATATCTGATACGTCCCCTATCTGGGGACCATATATTAAATGGATTTTTAGAACAGGGAGATGGAAATAGAGCTTGCTCTGTCCACTCCACGCATTGACCTGGTATTGCAGTATTTCCAGGACCGGTGCACCCTTTCCTTATGTGTTGACTAAAAGCAGATTCCAAAAGTGTTTTTTGTCTTTGCTATTGTTTCTGTCTTTCTGAAGGGATCTCCCCTTTTAATCCCATTATTTCAACACCTGTTGGACAATGCATGAGTGATAATGAGCTCATTGATTAAATGCAATTAATGAATAGATTGCCACCTCTTGTTGTGTGTCGTCTGTGTTTCTGTGTTTCCGGCATTTCACATTGGAACACCTCATTCACCTTCCTTGTCTTCTCTCCGCCCTCCCTTTTAGGTAAGTTAAAGAGCTGCACCTGAGCCAGCCACTGATTGATTGATTGATTGATTGATTGATTGATTGATTGATTGATTGATGCAGCACAACAGTCAAATAGTGGAGTGGAGTAGGGGAACAGCAAACAGCCAATAAAGCAGCCCGCCCGCTCGCCTGCCCGCCACAATGGACCTACCTGTGTACACTAGATGGATGTGATGGAATGTACTGTCGTCCCTACATTTCAAGAAGAAGTAAGAATTGCAGTTGCAACAAAGCCTTGCTTGCCTACAAAGAGAGCAGCAATTTGGATTTGTTACTATGTTACCTAGAAGAATAACAAACTGTGCAAGGATGGAGGTTGTAGGAGCAAGGAGAAGTTGTCTGTAAAGTTGGTGGATGCCTATTTTCCATTTTGCAGTCCCTTGTCTCCCTCTTGTGGCCTCCTGGAGGCAACTAGCTGTGCAAAAAAAAGACAGCCTGGCGGCCGGCTGTTGCATTGTTGCCCTCTCAGGCAACACTGAGTGACTGACTGAGCCTCACCGTCTTATATAAAGTTCAGACGGAACTTTGCACGTGTCATAGTGGAGCCCTCAGGATTCCAGAGCCAGCTTTCTGACATCATAATGGGGCCTCAGAGATAAAAGCCTGGGCCCAGGCAGTGTTGGTCAGTGCTGCTCAGCAGGCAGCACTGGACTGGACTGGATTACAGCTGATACAAGGTGTGAAGGAACAAGGGGTGGCTGTGGGCATGCACTTGCTGCCGCTGCCAGTGTTTATCTGCATGGCAGCAGGGCATTTGGGCGTTGCCAGGAAGGCGTTTTTATGTAGATTCCTCCTCTTTCAGCACTGCATTGTGGTGCAAGCAAAAGAAGCAAATCCTGTCTGGCTTCCTCTCCGGCCTTTATTCACCTCCCGTGTAGCTGTGAGTGTGTGAGCCTGCAGGGCCCCATGGAATTGCCTAGAAGTAGGCTGAATCGCTGCAAGGGCTGAACAGCAGTATCGGGCAGGCTCGGGCAACGCGCGGCCCGTTCGGGTTATCGCTTCTCGGCCTTTTGGCTAAGATCAAGTGTAGTATCTGTTCTTATCAGTTTAATATCTGATACGTCCCCTATCTGGGGACCATATATTAAATGGATTTTTAGAACAGGGAGATGGAAATAGAGCTTGCTCTGTCCACTCCACGCATTGACCTGGTATTGCAGTATTTCCAGGACCGGTGCACCCTTTCCTTATGTGTTGACTAAAAGCAGATTCCAAAAGTGTTTTTTGTCTTTGCTATTGTTTCTGTCTTTCTGAAGGGATCTCCCCTTTTAATCCCATTATTTCAACACCTGTTGGACAATGCATGAGTGATAATGAGCTCATTGATTAAATGCAATTAATGAATAGATTGCCACCTCTTGTTGTGTGTCGTCTGTGTTTCTGTGTTTCCGGCATTTCACATTGGAACACCTCATTCACCTTCCTTGTCTTCTCTCCGCCCTCCCTTTTAGGTAAGTTAAAGAGCTGCACCTGAGCCAGCCACTGATTGATTGATTGATTGATTGATTGATTGATTGATTGATTGATTGATTGATGCAGCACAACAGTCAAATAGTGGAGTGGAGTAGGGGAACAGCAAACAGCCAATAAAGCAGCCCGCCCGCTCGCCTGCCCGCCACAATGGACCTACCTGTGTACACTAGATGGATATGATGGAATGTACTGTCGTCCCTACATTTCAAGAAGAAGTAAGAATTGCAGTTGCAACAAAGCCTTGCTTGCCTACAAAGAGAGCAGCAATTTGGATTTGTTACTATGTTACCTAGAAGAATAACAAACTGTGCAAGGATGGAGGTTGTAGGAGCAAGGAGAAGTTGTCTGTAAAGTTGGTGGATGCCTATTTTCCATTTTGCAGTCCCTTGTCTCCCTCTTGTGGCCTCCTGGAGGCAACTAGCTGTGCAAAAAAAAGACAGCCTGGCGGCCGGCTGTTGCAGTGTTGCCCTCTCAGGCAACACTGAGTGACTGACTGAGCCTCACCGTCTTATATAAAGTTCAGACGGAACTTTGCACGTGTCATAGTGGAGCCCTCAGGATTCCAGAGCCAGCTTTCTGACATCATAATGGGGCCTCAGAGATAAAAGCCTGGGCCCAGGCAGTGTTGGTCAGTGCTGCTCAGCAGGCAGCACTGGACTGGACTGGATTACAGCTGATACAAGGTGTGAAGGAACAAGGGGTGGCTGTGGGCATGCACTTGCTGCCGCTGCCAGTGTTTATCTGCATGGCAGCAGGGCATTTGGGCGTTGCCAGGAAGGCGTTTTTATGTAGATTCCTCCTCTTTCAGCACTGCATTGTGGTGCAAGCAAAAGAAGCAAATCCTGTCTGGCTTCCTCTCCGGCCTTTATTCACCTCCCGTGTAGCTGTGAGTGTGTGAGCCTGCAGGGCCCCATGGAATTGCCTAGAAGTAGGCTGAATCGCTGCAAGGGCTGAACAGCAGTATCGGGCAGGCTCGGGCAACGCGCGGCCCGTTCGGGTTATCGCTTCTCGGCCTTTTGGCTAAGATCAAGTGTAGTATCTGTTCTTATCAGTTTAATATCTGATACGTCCCCTATCTGGGGACCATATATTAAATGGATTTTTAGAACAGGGAGATGGAAATAGAGCTTGCTCTGTCCACTCCACGCATTGACCTGGTATTGCAGTATTTCCAGGACCGGTGCACCCTTTCCTTATGTGTTGACTAAAAGCAGATTCGAAAAGTGTTTTTTGTCTTTGCTATTGTTTCTGTCTTTCTGAAGGGATCTCCCCTTTTAATCCCATTATTTCAACACCTGTTGGACAATGCATGAGTGATAATGAGCTCATTGATTAAATGCAATTAATGAATAGATTGCCACCTCTTGTTGTGTGTCGTCTGTGTTTCTGTGTTTCCGGCATTTCACATTGGAACACCTCATTCACCTTCCTTGTCTTCTCTCCGCCCTCCCTTTTAGGTAAGTTAAAGAGCTGCACCTGAGCCAGCCACTGATTGATTGATTGATTGATTGATTGATTGATTGATTGATTGATTGATTGATTGATTGATTGATGCAGCACAACAGTCAAATAGTGGAGTGGAGTAGGGGAACAGCAAACAGCCAATAAAGCAGCCCGCCCGCTCGCCTGCCCGCCACAATGGACCTACCTGTGTACACTAGATGGATGTGATGGAATGTACTGTCGTCCCTACATTTCAAGAAGAAGTAAGAATTGCAGTTGCAACAAAGCCTTGCTTGCCTACAAAGAGAGCAGCAATTTGGATTTGTTACTATGTTACCTAGAAGAATAACAAACTGTGCAAGGATGGAGGTTGTAGGAGCAAGGAGAAGTTGTCTGTAAAGTTGGTGGATGCCTATTTTCCATTTTGCAGTCCCTTGTCTCCCTCTTGTGGCCTCCTGGAGGCAACTAGCTGTGCAAAAAAAAGACAGCCTGGCGGCCGGCTGTTGCAGTGTTGCCCTCTCAGGCAACACTGAGTGACTGACTGAGCCTCACCGTCTTATATAAAGTTCAGACGGAACTTTGCACGTGTCATAGTGGAGCCCTCAGGATTCCAGAGCCAGCTTTCTGACATCATAATGGGGCCTCAGAGATAAAAGCCTGGGCCCAGGCAGTGTTGGTCAGTGCTGCTCAGCAGGCAGCACTGGACTGGACTGGATTACAGCTGATACAAGGTGTGAAGGAACAAGGGGTGGCTGTGGGCATGCACTTGCTGCCGCTGCCAGTGTTTATCTGCATGGCAGCAGGGCATTTGGGCGTTGCCAGGAAGGCGTTTTTATGTAGATTCCTCCTCTTTCAGCACTGCATTGTGGTGCAAGCAAAAGAAGCAAATCCTGTCTGGCTTCCTCTCCGGCCTTTATTCACCTCCCGTGTAGCTGTGAGTGTGTGAGCCTGCAGGGCCCCATGGAATTGCCTAGAAGTAGGCTGAATCGCTGCAAGGGCTGAACAGCAGTATCGGGCAGGCTCGGGCAACGCGCGGCCCGTTCGGGTTATCGCTTCTCGGCCTTTTGGCTAAGATCAAGTGTAGTATCTGTTCTTATCAGTTTAATATCTGATACGTCCCCTATCTGGGGACCATATATTAAATGGATTTTTAGAACAGGGAGATGGAAATAGAGCTTGCTCTGTCCACTCCACGCATTGACCTGGTATTGCAGTATTTCCAGGACCGGTGCACCCTTTCCTTATGTGTTGACTAAAAGCAGATTCCAAAAGTGTTTTTTGTCTTTGCTATTGTTTCTGTCTTTCTGAAGGGATCTCCCCTTTTAATCCCATTATTTCAACACCTGTTGGACAATGCATGAGTGATAATGAGCTCATTGATTAAATGCAATTAATGAATAGATTGCCACCTCTTGTTGTGTGTCGTCTGTGTTTCTGTGTTTCCGGCATTTCACATTGGAACACCTCATTCACCTTCCTTGTCTTCTCTCCGCCCTCCCTTTTAGGTAAGTTAGCACCTGAGCCAGCCACTGATTGATTGATTGATTGATTGATTGATTGATTGATTGATTGATTGATTGATTGATTGATGCAGCACAACAGTCAAATAGTGGAGTGGAGTAGGGGAACAGCAAACAGCCAATAAAGCAGCCCGCCCGCTCGCCTGCCCGCCACAATGGACCTACCTGTGTACACTAGATGGATGTGATGGAATGTACTGTCGTCCCTACATTTCAAGAAGAAGTAAGAATTGCAGTTGCAACAAAGCCTTGCTTGCCTACAAAGAGAGCAGCAATTTGGATTTGTTACTATGTTACCTAGAAGAATAACAAACTGTGCAAGGATGGAGGTTGTAGGAGCAAGGAGAAGTTGTCTGTAAAGTTGGTGGATGCCTATTTTCCATTTTGCAGTCCCTTGTCCCCCTCTTGTGGCCTCCTGGAGGCAACTAGCTGTGCAAAAAAAAGACAGCCTGGCGGCCGGCTGTTGCAGTGTTGCCCTCTCAGGCAACACTGAGTGACTGACTGAGCCTCACCGTCTTATATAAAGTTCAGACGGAACTTTGCACGTGTCATAGTGGAGCCCTCAGGATTCCAGAGCCAGCTTTCTGACATCATAATGGGGCCTCAGAGATAAAAGCCTGGGCCCAGGCAGTGTTGGTCAGTGCTGCTCAGCAGGCAGCACTGGACTGGACTGGATTACAGCTGATACAAGGTGTGAAGGAACAAGGGGTGGCTGTGGGCATGCACTTGCTGCCGCTGCCAGTGTTTATCTGCATGGCAGCAGGGCATTTGGGCGTTGCCAGGAAGGCGTTTTTATGTAGATTCCTCCTCTTTCAGCACTGCATTGTGGTGCAAGCAAAAGAAGCAAATCCTGTCTGGCTTCCTCTCCGGCCTTTATTCACCTCCCGTGTAGCTGTGAGTGTGTGAGCCTGCAGGGCCCCATGGAATTGCCTAGAAGTAGGCTGAATCGCTGCAAGGGCTGAACAGCAGTATCGGGCAGGCTCGGGCAACGCGCGGCCCGTTCGGGTTATCGCTTCTCGGCCTTTTGGCTAAGATCAAGTGTAGTATCTGTTCTTATCAGTTTAATATCTGATACGTCCCCTATCTGGGGACCATATATTAAATGGATTTTTAGAACAGGGAGATGGAAATAGAGCTTGCTCTGTCCACTCCACGCATTGACCTGGTATTGCAGTATTTCCAGGACCGGTGCACCCTTTCCTTATGTGTTGACTAAAAGCAGATTCCAAAAGTGTTTTTTGTCTTTGCTATTGTTTCTGTCTTTCTGAAGGGATCTCCCCTTTTAATCCCATTATTTCAACACCTGTTGGACAATGCATGAGTGATAATGAGCTCATTGATTAAATGCAATTAATGAATAGATTGCCACCTCTTGTTGTGTGTCGTCTGTGTTTCTGTGTTTCCGGCATTTCACATTGGAACACCTCATTCACCTTCCTTGTCTTCTCTCCGCCCTCCCTTTTAGGTAAGTTAAAGAGCTGCACCTGAGCCAGCCACTGATTGATTGATTGATTGATTGATTGATTGATTGATTGATTGATTGATTGATTGATTGATTGATGCAGCACAACAGTCAAATAGTGGAGTGGAGTAGGGGAACAGCAAACAGCCAATAAAGCAGCCCGCCCGCTCGCCTGCCCGCCACAATGGACCTACCTGTGTACACTAGATGGATGTGATGGAATGTACTGTCGTCCCTACATTTCAAGAAGAAGTAAGAATTGCAGTTGCAACAAAGCCTTGCTTGCCTACAAAGAGAGCAGCAATTTGGATTTGTTACTATGTTACCTAGAAGAATAACAAACTGTGCAAGGATGGAGGTTGTAGGAGCAAGGAGAAGTTGTCTGTAAAGTTGGTGGATGCCTATTTTCCATTTTGCAGTCCCTTGTCTCCCTCTTGTGGCCTCCTGGAGGCAACTAGCTGTGCAAAAAAAAGACAGCCTGGCGGCCGGCTGTTGCAGTGTTGCCCTCTCAGGCAACACTGAGTGACTGACTGAGCCTCACCGTCTTATATAAAGTTCAGACGGAACTTTGCACGTGTCATAGTGGAGCCCTCAGGATTCCAGAGCCAGCTTTCTGACATCATAATGGGGCCTCAGAGATAAAAGCCTGGGCCCAGGCAGTGTTGGTCAGTGCTGCTCAGCAGGCAGCACTGGACTGGACTGGATTACAGCTGATACAAGGTGTGAAGGAACAAGGGGTGGCTGTGGGCATGCACTTGCTGCCGCTGCCAGTGTTTATCTGCATGGCAGCAGGGCATTTGGGCGTTGCCAGGAAGGCGTTTTTATGTAGATTCCTCCTCTTTCAGCACTGCATTGTGGTGCAAGCAAAAGAAGCAAATCCTGTCTGGCTTCCTCTCCGGCCTTTATTCACCTCCCGTGTAGCTGTGAGTGTGTGAGCCTGCAGGGCCCCATGGAATTGCCTAGAAGTAGGCTGAATCGCTGCAAGGGCTGAACAGCAGTATCGGGCAGGCTCGGGCAACGCGCGGCCCGTTCGGGTTATCGCTTCTCGGCCTTTTGGCTAAGATCAAGTGTAGTATCTGTTCTTATCAGTTTAATATCTGATACGTCCCCTATCTGGGGACCATATATTAAATGGATTTTTAGAACAGGGAGATGGAAATAGAGCTTGCTCTGTCCACTCCACGCATTGACCTGGTATTGCAGTATTTCCAGGACCGGTGCACCCTTTCCTTATGTGTTGACTAAAAGCAGATTCCAAAAGTGTTTTTTGTCTTTGCTATTGTTTCTGTCTTTCTGAAGGGATCTCCCCTTTTAATCCCATTATTTCAACACCTGTTGGACAATGCATGAGTGATAATGAGCTCATTGATTAAATGCAATTAATGAATAGATTGCCACCTCTTGTTGTGTGTCGTCTGTGTTTCTGTGTTTCCGGCATTTCACATTGGAACACCTCATTCACCTTCCTTGTCTTCTCTCCGCCCTCCCTTTTAGGTAAGTTAAAGAGCTGCACCTGAGCCAGCCACTGATTGATTGATTGATTGATTGATTGATTGATTGATTGATTGATGCAGCACAACAGTCAAATAGTGGAGTGGAGTAGGGGAACAGCAAACAGCCAATAAAGCAGCCCGCCCGCTCGCCTGCCCGCCACAATGGACCTACCTGTGTACACTAGATGGATGTGATGGAATGTACTGTCGTCCCTACATTTCAAGAAGAAGTAAGAATTGCAGTTGCAACAAAGCCTTGCTTGCCTACAAAGAGAGCAGCAATTTGGATTTGTTACTATGTTACCTAGAAGAATAACAAACTGTGCAAGGATGGAGGTTGTAGGAGCAAGGAGAAGTTGTCTGTAAAGTTGGTGGATGCCTATTTTCCATTTTGCAGTCCCTTGTCTCCCTCTTGTGGCCTCCTGGAGGCAACTAGCTGTGCAAAAAAAAGACAGCCTGGCGGCCGGCTGTTGCAGTGTTGCCCTCTCAGGCAACACTGAGTGACTGACTGAGCCTCACCGTCTTATATAAAGTTCAGACGGAACTTTGCACGTGTCATAGTGGAGCCCTCAGGATTCCAGAGCCAGCTTTCTGACATCATAATGGGGCCTCAGAGATAAAAGCCTGGGCCCAGGCAGTGTTGGTCAGTGCTGCTCAGCAGGCAGCACTGGACTGGACTGGATTACAGCTGATACAAGGTGTGAAGGAACAAGGGGTGGCTGTGGGCATGCACTTGCTGCCGCTGCCAGTGTTTATCTGCATGGCAGCAGGGCATTTGGGCGTTGCCAGGAAGGCGTTTTTATGTAGATTCCTCCTCTTTCAGCACTGCATTGTGGTGCAAGCAAAAGAAGCAAATCCTGTCTGGCTTCCTCTCCGGCCTTTATTCACCTCCCGTGTAGCTGTGAGTGTGTGAGCCTGCAGGGCCCCATGGAATTGCCTAGAAGTAGGCTGAATCGCTGCAAGGGCTGAACAGCAGTATCGGGCAGGCTCGGGCAACGCGCGGCCCGTTCGGGTTATCGCTTCTCGGCCTTTTGGCTAAGATCAAGTGTAGTATCTGTTCTTATCAGTTTAATATCTGATACGTCCCCTATCTGGGGACCATATATTAAATGGATTTTTAGAACAGGGAGATGGAAATAGAGCTTGCTCTGTCCACTCCACGCATTGACCTGGTATTGCAGTATTTCCAGGACCGGTGCACCCTTTCCTTATGTGTTGACTAAAAGCAGATTCCAAAAGTGTTTTTTGTCTTTGCTATTGTTTCTGTCTTTCTGAAGGGATCTCCCCTTTTAATCCCATTATTTCAACACCTGTTGGACAATGCATGAGTGATAATGAGCTCATTGATTAAATGCAATTAATGAATAGATTGCCACCTCTTGTTGTGTGTCGTCTGTGTTTCTGTGTTTCCGGCATTTCACATTGGAACACCTCATTCACCTTCCTTGTCTTCTCTCCGCCCTCCCTTTTAGGTAAGTTAAAGAGCTGCACCTGAGCCAGCCACTGATTGATTGATTGATTGATTGATTGATTGATTGATTGATTGATTGATTGATGCAGCACAACAGTCAAATAGTGGAGTGGAGTAGGGGAACAGCAAACAGCCAATAAAGCAGCCCGCCCGCTCGCCTGCCCGCCACAATGGACCTACCTGTGTACACTAGATGGATGTGATGGAATGTACTGTCGTCCCTACATTTCAAGAAGAAGTAAGAATTGCAGTTGCAACAAAGCCTTGCTTGCCTACAAAGAGAGCAGCAATTTGGATTTGTTACTATGTTACCTAGAAGAATAACAAACTGTGCAAGGATGGAGGTTGTAGGAGCAAGGAGAAGTTGTCTGTAAAGTTGGTGGATGCCTATTTTCCATTTTGCAGTCCCTTGTCTCCCTCTTGTGGCCTCCTGGAGGCAACTAGCTGTGCAAAAAAAAGACAGCCTGGCGGCCGGCTGTTGCAGTGTTGCCCTCTCAGGCAACACTGAGTGACTGACTGAGCCTCACCGTCTTATATAAAGTTCAGACGGAACTTTGCACGTGTCATAGTGGAGCCCTCAGGATTCCAGAGCCAGCTTTCTGACATCATAATGGGGCCTCAGAGATAAAAGCCTGGGCCCAGGCAGTGTTGGTCAGTGCTGCTCAGCAGGCAGCACTGGACTGGACTGGATTACAGCTGATACAAGGTGTGAAGGAACAAGGGGTGGCTGTGGGCATGCACTTGCTGCCGCTGCCAGTGTTTATCTGCATGGCAGCAGGGCATTTGGGCGTTGCCAGGAAGGCGTTTTTATGTAGATTCCTCCTCTTTCAGCACTGCATTGTGGTGCAAGCAAAAGAAGCAAATCCTGTCTGGCTTCCTCTCCGGCCTTTATTCACCTCCCGTGTAGCTGTGAGTGTGTGAGCCTGCAGGGCCCCATGGAATTGCCTAGAAGTAGGCTGAATCGCTGCAAGGGCTGAACAGCAGTATCGGGCAGGCTCGGGCAACGCGCGGCCCGTTCGGGTTATCGCTTCTCGGCCTTTTGGCTAAGATCAAGTGTAGTATCTGTTCTTATCAGTTTAATATCTGATACGTCCCCTATCTGGGGACCATATATTAAATGGATTTTTAGAACAGGGAGATGGAAATAGAGCTTGCTCTGTCCACTCCACGCATTGACCTGGTATTGCAGTATTTCCAGGACCGGTGCACCCTTTCCTTATGTGTTGACTAAAAGCAGATTCCAAAAGTGTTTTTTGTCTTTGCTATTGTTTCTGTCTTTCTGAAGGGATCTCCCCTTTTAATCCCATTATTTCAACACCTGTTGGACAATGCATGAGTGATAATGAGCTCATTGATTAAATGCAATTAATGAATAGATTGCCACCTCTTGTTGTGTGTCGTCTGTGTTTCTGTGTTTCCGGCATTTCACATTGGAACACCTCATTCACCTTCCTTGTCTTCTCTCCGCCCTCCCTTTTAGGTAAGTTAAAGAGCTGCACCTGAGCCAGCCACTGATTGATTGATTGATTGATTGATTGATTGATTGATTGATTGATTGATTGATGCAGCACAACAGTCAAATAGTGGAGTGGAGTAGGGGAACAGCAAACAGCCAATAAAGCAGCCCGCCCGCTCGCCTGCCCGCCACAATGGACCTACCTGTGTACACTAGATGGATGTGATGGAATGTACTGTCGTCCCTACATTTCAAGAAGAAGTAAGAATTGCAGTTGCAACAAAGCCTTGCTTGCCTACAAAGAGAGCAGCAATTTGGATTTGTTACTATGTTACCTAGAAGAATAACAAACTGTGCAAGGATGGAGGTTGTAGGAGCAAGGAGAAGTTGTCTGTAAAGTTGGTGGATGCCTATTTTCCATTTTGCAGTCCCTTGTCTCCCTCTTGTGGCCTCCTGGAGGCAACTAGCTGTGCAAAAAAAAGACAGCCTGGCGGCCGGCTGTTGCAGTGTTGCCCTCTCAGGCAACACTGAGTGACTGACTGAGCCTCACCGTCTTATATAAAGTTCAGACGGAACTTTGCACGTGTCATAGTGGAGCCCTCAGGATTCCAGAGCCAGCTTTCTGACATCATAATGGGGCCTCAGAGATAAAAGCCTGGGCCCAGGCAGTGTTGGTCAGTGCTGCTCAGCAGGCAGCACTGGACTGGACTGGATTACAGCTGATACAAGGTGTGAAGGAACAAGGGGTGGCTGTGGGCATGCACTTGCTGCCGCTGCCAGTGTTTATCTGCATGGCAGCAGGGCATTTGGGCGTTGCCAGGAAGGCGTTTTTATGTAGATTCCTCCTCTTTCAGCACTGCATTGTGGTGCAAGCAAAAGAAGCAAATCCTGTCTGGCTTCCTCTCCGGCCTTTATTCACCTCCCGTGTAGCTGTGAGTGTGTGAGCCTGCAGGGCCCCATGGAATTGCCTAGAAGTAGGCTGAATCGCTGCAAGGGCTGAACAGCAGTATCGGGCAGGCTCGGGCAACGCGCGGCCCGTTCGGGTTATCGCTTCTCGGCCTTTTGGCTAAGATCAAGTGTAGTATCTGTTCTTATCAGTTTAATATCTGATACGTCCCCTATCTGGGGACCATATATTAAATGGATTTTTAGAACAGGGAGATGGAAATAGAGCTTGCTCTGTCCACTCCACGCATTGACCTGGTATTGCAGTATTTCCAGGACCGGTGCACCCTTTCCTTATGTGTTGACTAAAAGCAGATTCCAAAAGTGTTTTTTGTCTTTGCTATTGTTTCTGTCTTTCTGAAGGGATCTCCCCTTTTAATCCCATTATTTCAACACCTGTTGGACAATGCATGAGTGATAATGAGCTCATTGATTAAATGCAATTAATGAATAGATTGCCACCTCTTGTTGTGTGTCGTCTGTGTTTCTGTGTTTCCGGCATTTCACATTGGAACACCTCATTCACCTTCCTTGTCTTCTCTCCGCCCTCCCTTTTAGGTAAGTTAAAGAGCTGCACCTGAGCCAGCCACTGATTGATTGATTGATTGATTGATTGATTGATTGATTGATTGATTGATTGATTGATTGATTGATTGATTGATTGATGCAGCACAACAGTCAAATAGTGGAGTGGAGTAGGGGAACAGCAAACAGCCAATAAAGCAGCCCGCCCGCTCGCCTGCCCGCCACAATGGACCTACCTGTGTACACTAGATGGATGTGATGGAATGTACTGTCGTCCCTACATTTCAAGAAGAAGTAAGAATTGCAGTTGCAACAAAGCCTTGCTTGCCTACAAAGAGAGCAGCAATTTGGATTTGTTACTATGTTACCTAGAAGAATAACAAACTGTGCAAGGATGGAGGTTGTAGGAGCAAGGAGAAGTTGTCTGTAAAGTTGGTGGATGCCTATTTTCCATTTTGCAGTCCCTTGTCTCCCTCTTGTGGCCTCCTGGAGGCAACTAGCTGTGCAAAAAAAAGACAGCCTGGCGGCCGGCTGTTGCAGTGTTGCCCTCTCAGGCAACACTGAGTGACTGACTGAGCCTCACCGTCTTATATAAAGTTCAGACGGAACTTTGCACGTGTCATAGTGGAGCCCTCAGGATTCCAGAGCCAGCTTTCTGACATCATAATGGGGCCTCAGAGATAAAAGCCTGGGCCCAGGCAGTGTTGGTCAGTGCTGCTCAGCAGGCAGCACTGGACTGGACTGGATTACAGCTGATACAAGGTGTGAAGGAACAAGGGGTGGCTGTGGGCATGCACTTGCTGCCGCTGCCAGTGTTTATCTGCATGGCAGCAGGGCATTTGGGCGTTGCCAGGAAGGCGTTTTTATGTAGATTCCTCCTCTTTCAGCACTGCATTGTGGTGCAAGCAAAAGAAGCAAATCCTGTCTGGCTTCCTCTCCGGCCTTTATTCACCTCCCGTGTAGCTGTGAGTGTGTGAGCCTGCAGGGCCCCATGGAATTGCCTAGAAGTAGGCTGAATCGCTGCAAGGGCTGAACAGCAGTATCGGGCAGGCTCGGGCAACGCGCGGCCCGTTCGGGTTATCGCTTCTCGGCCTTTTGGCTAAGATCAAGTGTAGTATCTGTTCTTATCAGTTTAATATCTGATACGTCCCCTATCTGGGGACCATATATTAAATGGATTTTTAGAACAGGGAGATGGAAATAGAGCTTGCTCTGTCCACTCCACGCATTGACCTGGTATTGCAGTATTTCCAGGACCGGTGCACCCTTTCCTTATGTGTTGACTAAAAGCAGATTCCAAAAGTGTTTTTTGTCTTTGCTATTGTTTCTGTCTTTCTGAAGGGATCTCCCCTTTTAATCCCATTATTTCAACACCTGTTGGACAATGCATGAGTGATAATGAGCTCATTGATTAAATGCAATTAATGAATAGATTGCCACCTCTTGTTGTGTGTCGTCTGTGTTTCTGTGTTTCCGGCATTTCACATTGGAACACCTCATTCACCTTCCTTGTCTTCTCTCCGCCCTCCCTTTTAGGTAAGTTAAAGAGCTGCACCTGAGCCAGCCACTGATTGATTGATTGATTGATTGATTGATTGATTGATTGATTGATTGATGCAGCACAACAGTCAAATAGTGGAGTGGAGTAGGGGAACAGCAAACAGCCAATAAAGCAGCCCGCCCGCTCGCCTGCCCGCCACAATGGACCTACCTGTGTACACTAGATGGATGTGATGGAATGTACTGTCGTCCCTACATTTCAAGAAGAAGTAAGAATTGCAGTTGCAACAAAGCCTTGCTTGCCTACAAAGAGAGCAGCAATTTGGATTTGTTACTATGTTACCTAGAAGAATAACAAACTGTGCAAGGATGGAGGTTGTAGGAGCAAGGAGAAGTTGTCTGTAAAGTTGGTGGATGCCTATTTTCCATTTTGCAGTCCCTTGTCTCCCTCTTGTGGCCTCCTGGAGGCAACTAGCTGTGCAAAAAAAAGACAGCCTGGCGGCCGGCTGTTGCAGTGTTGCCCTCTCAGGCAACACTGAGTGACTGACTGAGCCTCACCGTCTTATATAAAGTTCAGACGGAACTTTGCACGTGTCATAGTGGAGCCCTCAGGATTCCAGAGCCAGCTTTCTGACATCATAATGGGGCCTCAGAGATAAAAGCCTGGGCCCAGGCAGTGTTGGTCAGTGCTGCTCAGCAGGCAGCACTGGACTGGACTGGATTACAGCTGATACAAGGTGTGAAGGAACAAGGGGTGGCTGTGGGCATGCACTTGCTGCCGCTGCCAGTGTTTATCTGCATGGCAGCAGGGCATTTGGGCGTTGCCAGGAAGGCGTTTTTATGTAGATTCCTCCTCTTTCAGCACTGCATTGTGGTGCAAGCAAAAGAAGCAAATCCTGTCTGGCTTCCTCTCCGGCCTTTATTCACCTCCCGTGTAGCTGTGAGTGTGTGAGCCTGCAGGGCCCCATGGAATTGCCTAGAAGTAGGCTGAATCGCTGCAAGGGCTGAACAGCAGTATCGGGCAGGCTCGGGCAACGCGCGGCCCGTTCGGGTTATCGCTTCTCGGCCTTTTGGCTAAGATCAAGTGTAGTATCTGTTCTTATCAGTTTAATATCTGATACGTCCCCTATCTGGGGACCATATATTAAATGGATTTTTAGAACAGGGAGATGGAAATAGAGCTTGCTCTGTCCACTCCACGCATTGACCTGGTATTGCAGTATTTCCAGGACCGGTGCACCCTTTCCTTATGTGTTGACTAAAAGCAGATTCCAAAAGTGTTTTTTGTCTTTGCTATTGTTTCTGTCTTTCTGAAGGGATCTCCCCTTTTAATCCCATTATTTCAACACCTGTTGGACAATGCATGAGTGATAATGAGCTCATTGATTAAATGCAATTAATGAATAGATTGCCACCTCTTGTTGTGTGTCGTCTGTGTTTCTGTGTTTCCGGCATTTCACATTGGAACACCTCATTCACCTTCCTTGTCTTCTCTCCGCCCTCCCTTTTAGGTAAGTTAAAGAGCTGCACCTGAGCCAGCCACTGATTGATTGATTGATTGATTGATTGATTGATTGATTGATTGATTGATTGATTGATTGATGCAGCACAACAGTCAAATAGTGGAGTGGAGTAGGGGAACAGCAAACAGCCAATAAAGCAGCCCGCCCGCTCGCCTGCCCGCCACAATGGACCTACCTGTGTACACTAGATGGATGTGATGGAATGTACTGTCGTCCCTACATTTCAAGAAGAAGTAAGAATTGCAGTTGCAACAAAGCCTTGCTTGCCTACAAAGAGAGCAGCAATTTGGATTTGTTACTATGTTACCTAGAAGAATAACAAACTGTGCAAGGATGGAGGTTGTAGGAGCAAGGAGAAGTTGTCTGTAAAGTTGGTGGATGCCTATTTTCCATTTTGCAGTCCCTTGTCTCCCTCTTGTGGCCTCCTGGAGGCAACTAGCTGTGCAAAAAAAAGACAGCCTGGCGGCCGGCTGTTGCAGTGTTGCCCTCTCAGGCAACACTGAGTGACTGACTGAGCCTCACCGTCTTATATAAAGTTCAGACGGAACTTTGCACGTGTCATAGTGGAGCCCTCAGGATTCCAGAGCCAGCTTTCTGACATCATAATGGGGCCTCAGAGATAAAAGCCTGGGCCCAGGCAGTGTTGGTCAGTGCTGCTCAGCAGGCAGCACTGGACTGGACTGGAATACAGCTGATACAAGGTGTGAAGGAACAAGGGGTGGCTGTGGGCATGCACTTGCTGCCGCTGCCAGTGTTTATCTGCATGGCAGCAGGGCATTTGGGCGTTGCCAGGAAGGCGTTTTTATGTAGATTCCTCCTCTTTCAGCACTGCATTGTGGTGCAAGCAAAAGAAGCAAATCCTGTCTGGCTTCCTCTCCGGCCTTTATTCACCTCCCGTGTAGCTGTGAGTGTGTGAGCCTGCAGGGCCCTATGGAATTGCCTAGAAGTAGGCTGAATCGCTGCAAGGGCTGAACAGCAGTATCGGGCAGGCTCGGGCAACGCGCGGCCCGTTCGGGTTATCGCTTCTCGGCCTTTTGGCTAAGATCAAGTGTAGTATCTGTTCTTATCAGTTTAATATCTGATACGTCCCCTATCTGGGGACCATATATTAAATGGATTTTTAGAACAGGGAGATGGAAATAGAGCTTGCTCTGTCCACTCCACGCATTGACCTGGTATTGCAGTATTTCCAGGACCGGTGCACCCTTTCCTTATGTGTTGACTAAAAGCAGATTCCAAAAGTGTTTTTTGTCTTTGCTATTGTTTCTGTCTTTCTGAAGGGATCTCCCCTTTTAATCCCATTATTTCAACACCTGTTGGACAATGCATGAGTGATAATGAGCTCATTGATTAAATGCAATTAATGAATAGATTGCCACCTCTTGTTGTGTGTCGTCTGTGTTTCTGTGTTTCCGGCATTTCACATTGGAACACCTCATTCACCTTCCTTGTCTTCTCTCCGCCCTCCCTTTTAGGTAAGTTAAAGAGCTGCACCTGAGCCAGCCACTGATTGATTGATTGATTGATTGATTGATTGATTGATTGATTGATTGATTGATGCAGCACAACAGTCAAATAGTGGAGTGGAGTAGGGGAACAGCAAACAGCCAATAAAGCAGCCCGCCCGCTCGCCTGCCCGCCACAATGGACCTACCTGTGTACACTAGATGGATGTGATGGAATGTACTGTCGTCCCTACATTTCAAGAAGAAGTAAGAATTGCAGTTGCAACAAAGCCTTGCTTGCCTACAAAGAGAGCAGCAATTTGGATTTGTTACTATGTTACCTAGAAGAATAACAAACTGTGCAAGGATGGAGGTTGTAGGAGCAAGGAGAAGTTGTCTGTAAAGTTGGTGGATGCCTATTTTCCATTTTGCAGTCCCTTGTCTCCCTCTTGTGGCCTCCTGGAGGCAACTAGCTGTGCAAAAAAAAGACAGCCTGGCGGCCGGCTGTTGCAGTGTTGCCCTCTCAGGCAACACTGAGTGACTGACTGAGCCTCACCGTCTTATATAAAGTTCAGACGGAACTTTGCACGTGTCATAGTGGAGCCCTCAGGATTCCAGAGCCAGCTTTCTGACATCATAATGGGGCCTCAGAGATAAAAGCCTGGGCCCAGGCAGTGTTGGTCAGTGCTGCTCAGCAGGCAGCACTGGACTGGACTGGATTACAGCTGATACAAGGTGTGAAGGAACAAGGGGTGGCTGTGGGCATGCACTTGCTGCCGCTGCCAGTGTTTATCTGCATGGCAGCAGGGCATTTGGGCGTTGCCAGGAAGGCGTTTTTATGTAGATTCCTCCTCTTTCAGCACTGCATTGTGGTGCAAGCAAAAGAAGCAAATCCTGTCTGGCTTCCTCTCCGGCCTTTATTCACCTCCCGTGTAGCTGTGAGTGTGTGAGCCTGCAGGGCCCCATGGAATTGCCTAGAAGTAGGCTGAATCGCTGCAAGGGCTGAACAGCAGTATCGGGCAGGCTCGGGCAACGCGCGGCCCGTTCGGGTTATCGCTTCTCGGCCTTTTGGCTAAGATCAAGTGTAGTATCTGTTCTTATCAGTTTAATATCTGATACGTCCCCTATCTGGGGACCATATATTAAATGGATTTTTAGAACAGGGAGATGGAAATAGAGCTTGCTCTGTCCACTCCACGCATTGACCTGGTATTGCAGTATTTCCAGGACCGGTGCACCCTTTCCTTATGTGTTGACTAAAAGCAGATTCCAAAAGTGTTTTTTGTCTTTGCTATTGTTTCTGTCTTTCTGAAGGGATCTCCCCTTTTAATCCCATTATTTCAACACCTGTTGGACAATGCATGAGTGATAATGAGCTCATTGATTAAATGCAATTAATGAATAGATTGCCACCTCTTGTTGTGTGTCGTCTGTGTTTCTGTGTTTCCGGCATTTCACATTGGAACACCTCATTCACCTTCCTTGTCTTCTCTCCGCCCTCCCTTTTAGGTAAGTTAAAGAGCTGCACCTGAGCCAGCCACTGATTGATTGATTGATTGATTGATTGATTGATTGATTGATTGATTGATTGATTGATTGATGCAGCACAACAGTCAAATAGTGGAGTGGAGTAGGGGAACAGCAAACAGCCAATAAAGCAGCCCGCCCGCTCGCCTGCCCGCCACAATGGACCTACCTGTGTACACTAGATGGATGTGATGGAATGTACTGTCGTCCCTACATTTCAAGAAGAAGTAAGAATTGCAGTTGCAACAAAGCCTTGCTTGCCTACAAAGAGAGCAGCAATTTGGATTTGTTACTATGTTACCTAGAAGAATAACAAACTGTGCAAGGATGGAGGTTGTAGGAGCAAGGAGAAGTTGTCTGTAAAGTTGGTGGATGCCTATTTTCCATTTTGCAGTCCCTTGTCTCCCTCTTGTGGCCTCCTGGAGGCAACTAGCTGTGCAAAAAAAAGACAGCCTGGCGGCCGGCTGTTGCAGTGTTGCCCTCTCAGGCAACACTGAGTGACTGACTGAGCCTCACCGTCTTATATAAAGTTCAGACGGAACTTTGCACGTGTCATAGTGGAGCCCTCAGGATTCCAGAGCCAGCTTTCTGACATCATAATGGGGCCTCAGAGATAAAAGCCTGGGCCCAGGCAGTGTTGGTCAGTGCTGCTCAGCAGGCAGCACTGGACTGGACTGGATTACAGCTGATACAAGGTGTGAAGGAACAAGGGGTGGCTGTGGGCATGCACTTGCTGCCGCTGCCAGTGTTTATCTGCATGGCAGCAGGGCATTTGGGCGTTGCCAGGAAGGCGTTTTTATGTAGATTCCTCCTCTTTCAGCACTGCATTGTGGTGCAAGCAAAAGAAGCAAATCCTGTCTGGCTTCCTCTCCGGCCTTTATTCACCTCCCGTGTAGCTGTGAGTGTGTGAGCCTGCAGGGCCCCATGGAATTGCCTAGAAGTAGGCTGAATCGCTGCAAGGGCTGAACAGCAGTATCGGGCAGGCTCGGGCAACGCGCGGCCCGTTCGGGTTATCGCTTCTCGGCCTTTTGGCTAAGATCAAGTGTAGTATCTGTTCTTATCAGTTTAATATCTGATACGTCCCCTATCTGGGGACCATATATTAAATGGATTTTTAGAACAGGGAGATGGAAATAGAGCTTGCTCTGTCCACTCCACGCATTGACCTGGTATTGCAGTATTTGCAGGACCGGTGCACCCTTTCCTTATGTGTTGACTAAAAGCAGATTCCAAAAGTGTTTTTTGTCTTTGCTATTGTTTCTGTCTTTCTGAAGGGATCTCCCCTTTTAATCCCATTATTTCAACACCTGTTGGACAATGCATGAGTGATAATGAGCTCATTGATTAAATGCAATTAATGAATAGATTGCCACCTCTTGTTGTGTGTCGTCTGTGTTTCTGTGTTTCCGGCATTTCACATTGGAACACCTCATTCACCTTCCTTGTCTTCTCTCCGCCCTCCCTTTTAGGTAAGTTAAAGAGCTGCACCTGAGCCAGCCACTGATTGATTGATTGATTGATTGATTGATTGATTGATTGACTGATTGATTGATTGATTGATTGATTGATTGATGCAGCACAACAGTCAAATAGTGGAGTGGAGTAGGGGAACAGCAAACAGCCAATAAAGCAGCCCGCCCGCTCGCCTGCCCGCCACAATGGACCTACCTGTGTACACTAGATGGATGTGATGGAATGTACTGTCGTCCCTACATTTCAAGAAGAAGTAAGAATTGCAGTTGCAACAAAGCCTTGCTTGCCTACAAAGAGAGCAGCAATTTGGATTTGTTACTATGTTACCTAGAAGAATAACAAACTGTGCAAGGATGGAGGTTGTAGGAGCAAGGAGAAGTTGTCTGTAAAGTTGGTGGATGCCTATTTTCCATTTTGCAGTCCCTTGTCTCCCTCTTGTGGCCTCCTGGAGGCAACTAGCTGTGCAAAAAAAAGACAGCCTGGCGGCCGGCTGTTGCAGTGTTGCCCTCTCAGGCAACACTGAGTGACTGACTGAGCCTCACCGTCTTATATAAAGTTCAGACGGAACTTTGCACGTGTCATAGTGGAGCCCTCAGGATTCCAGAGCCAGCTTTCTGACATCATAATGGGGCCTCAGAGATAAAAGCCTGGGCCCAGGCAGTGTTGGTCAGTGCTGCTCAGCAGGCAGCACTGGACTGGACTGGATTACAGCTGATACAAGGTGTGAAGGAACAAGGGGTGGCTGTGGGCATGCACTTGCTGCCGCTGCCAGTGTTTATCTGCATGGCAGCAGGGCATTTGGGCGTTGCCAGGAAGGCGTTTTTATGTAGATTCCTCCTCTTTCAGCACTGCATTGTGGTGCAAGCAAAAGAAGCAAATCCTGTCTGGCTTCCTCTCCGGCCTTTATTCACCTCCCGTGTAGCTGTGAGTGTGTGAGCCTGCAGGGCCCCATGGAATTGCCTAGAAGTAGGCTGAATCGCTGCAAGGGCTGAACAGCAGTATCGGGCAGGCTCGGGCAACGCGCGGCCCGTTCGGGTTATCGCTTCTCGGCCTTTTGGCTAAGATCAAGTGTAGTATCTGTTCTTATCAGTTTAATATCTGATACGTCCCCTATCTGGGGACCATATATTAAATGGATTTTTAGAACAGGGAGATGGAAATAGAGCTTGCTCTGTCCACTCCACGCATTGACCTGGTATTGCAGTATTTCCAGGACCGGTGCACCCTTTCCTTATGTGTTGACTAAAAGCAGATTCCAAAAGTGTTTTTTGTCTTTGCTATTGTTTCTGTCTTTCTGAAGGGATCTCCCCTTTTAATCCCATTATTTCAACACCTGTTGGACAATGCATGAGTGATAATGAGCTCATTGATTAAATGCAATTAATGAATAGATTGCCACCTCTTGTTGTGTGTCGTCTGTGTTTCTGTGTTTCCGGCATTTCACATTGGAACACCTCATTCACCTTCCTTGTCTTCTCTCCGCCCTCCCTTTTAGGTAAGTTAAAGAGCTGCACCTGAGCCAGCCACTGATTGATTGATTGATTGATTGATTGATTGATTGATTGATTGATTGATTGATTGATTGATGCAGCACAACAGTCAAATAGTGGAGTGGAGTAGGGGAACAGCAAACAGCCAATAAAGCAGCCCGCCCGCTCGCCTGCCCGCCACAATGGACCTACCTGTGTACACTAGATGGATGTGATGGAATGTACTGTCGTCCCTACATTTCAAGAAGAAGTAAGAATTGCAGTTGCAACAAAGCCTTGCTTGCCTACAAAGAGAGCAGCAATTTGGATTTGTTACTATGTTACCTAGAAGAATAACAAACTGTGCAAGGATGGAGGTTGTAGGAGCAAGGAGAAGTTGTCTGTAAAGTTGGTGGATGCCTATTTTCCATTTTGCAGTCCCTTGTCTCCCTCTTGTGGCCTCCTGGAGGCAACTAGCTGTGCAAAAAAAAGACAGCCTGGCGGCCGGCTGTTGCAGTGTTGCCCTCTCAGGCAACACTGAGTGACTGACTGAGCCTCACCGTCTTATATAAAGTTCAGACGGAACTTTGCACGTGTCATAGTGGAGCCCTCAGGATTCCAGAGCCAGCTTTCTGACATCATAATGGGGCCTCAGAGATAAAAGCCTGGGCCCAGGCAGTGTTGGTCAGTGCTGCTCAGCAGGCAGCACTGGACTGGACTGGATTACAGCTGATACAAGGTGTGAAGGAACAAGGGGTGGCTGTGGGCATGCACTTGCTGCCGCTGCCAGTGTTTATCTGCATGGCAGCAGGGCATTTGGGCGTTGCCAGGAAGGCGTTTTTATGTAGATTCCTCCTCTTTCAGCACTGCATTGTGGTGCAAGCAAAAGAAGCAAATCCTGTCTGGCTTCCTCTCCGGCCTTTATTCACCTCCCGTGTAGCTGTGAGTGTGTGAGCCTGCAGGGCCCCATGGAATTGCCTAGAAGTAGGCTGAATCGCTGCAAGGGCTGAACAGCAGTATCGGGCAGGCTCGGGCAACGCGCGGCCCGTTCGGGTTATCGCTTCTCGGCCTTTTGGCTAAGATCAAGTGTAGTATCTGTTCTTATCAGTTTAATATCTGATACGTCCCCTATCTGGGGACCATATATTAAATGGATTTTTAGAACAGGGAGATGGAAATAGAGCTTGCTCTGTCCACTCCACGCATTGACCTGGTATTGCAGTATTTCCAGGACCGGTGCACCCTTTCCTTATGTGTTGACTAAAAGCAGATTCCAAAAGTGTTTTTTGTCTTTGCTATTGTTTCTGTCTTTCTGAAGGGATCTCCCCTTTTAATCCCATTATTTCAACACCTGTTGGACAATGCATGAGTGATAATGAGCTCATTGATTAAATGCAATTAATGAATAGATTGCCACCTCTTGTTGTGTGTCGTCTGTGTTTCTGTGTTTCCGGCATTTCACATTGGAACACCTCATTCACCTTCCTTGTCTTCTCTCCGCCCTCCCTTTTAGGTAAGTTAAAGAGCTGCACCTGAGCCAGCCACTGATTGATTGATTGATTGATTGATTGATTGATTGATTGATTGATTGATTGATTGATTGATGCAGCACAACAGTCAAATAGTGGAGTGGAGTAGGGGAACAGCAAACAGCCAATAAAGCAGCCCGCCCGCTCGCCTGCCCGCCACAATGGACCTACCTGTGTACACTAGATGGATGTGATGGAATGTACTGTCGTCCCTACATTTCAAGAAGAAGTAAGAATTGCAGTTGCAACAAAGCCTTGCTTGCCTACAAAGAGAGCAGCAATTTGGATTTGTTACTATGTTACCTAGAAGAATAACAAACTGTGCAAGGATGGAGGTTGTAGGAGCAAGGAGAAGTTGTCTGTAAAGTTGGTGGATGCCTATTTTCCATTTTGCAGTCCCTTGTCTCCCTCTTGTGGCCTCCTGGAGGCAACTAGCTGTGCAAAAAAAAGACAGCCTGGCGGCCGGCTGTTGCAGTGTTGCCCTCTCAGGCAACACTGAGTGACTGACTGAGCCTCACCGTCTTATATAAAGTTCAGACGGAACTTTGCACGTGTCATAGTGGAGCCCTCAGGATTCCAGAGCCAGCTTTCTGACATCATAATGGGGCCTCAGAGATAAAAGCCTGGGCCCAGGCAGTGTTGGTCAGTGCTGCTCAGCAGGCAGCACTGGACTGGACTGGATTACAGCTGATACAAGGTGTGAAGGAACAAGGGGTGGCTGTGGGCATGCACTTGCTGCCGCTGCCAGTGTTTATCTGCATGGCAGCAGGGCATTTGGGCGTTGCCAGGAAGGCGTTTTTATGTAGATTCCTCCTCTTTCAGCACTGCATTGTGGTGCAAGCAAAAGAAGCAAATCCTGTCTGGCTTCCTCTCCGGCCTTTATTCACCTCCCGTGTAGCTGTGAGTGTGTGAGCCTGCAGGGCCCCATGGAATTGCCTAGAAGTAGGCTGAATCGCTGCAAGGGCTGAACAGCAGTATCGGGCAGGCTCGGGCAACGCGCGGCCCGTTCGGGTTATCGCTTCTCGGCCTTTTGGCTAAGATCAAGTGTAGTATCTGTTCTTATCAGTTTAATATCTGATACGTCCCCTATCTGGGGACCATATATTAAATGGATTTTTAGAACAGGGAGATGGAAATAGAGCTTGCTCTGTCCACTCCACGCATTGACCTGGTATTGCAGTATTTCCAGGACCGGTGCACCCTTTCCTTATGTGTTGACTAAAAGCAGATTCCAAAAGTGTTTTTTGTCTTTGCTATTGTTTCTGTCTTTCTGAAGGGATCTCCCCTTTTAATCCCATTATTTCAACACCTGTTGGACAATGCATGAGTGATAATGAGCTCATTGATTAAATGCAATTAATGAATAGATTGCCACCTCTTGTTGTGTGTCGTCTGTGTTTCTGTGTTTCCGGCATTTCACATTGGAACACCTCATTCACCTTCCTTGTCTTCTCTCCGCCCTCCCTTTTAGGTAAGTTAAAGAGCTGCACCTGAGCCAGCCACTGATTGATTGATTGATTGATTGATTGATTGATTGATTGATTGATTGATGCAGCACAACAGTCAAATAGTGGAGTGGAGTAGGGGAACAGCAAACAGCCAATAAAGCAGCCCGCCCGCTCGCCTGCCCGCCACAATGGACCTACCTGTGTACACTAGATGGATGTGATGGAATGTACTGTCGTCCCTACATTTCAAGAAGAAGTAAGAATTGCAGTTGCAACAAAGCCTTGCTTGCCTACAAAGAGAGCAGCAATTTGGATTTGTTACTATGTTACCTAGAAGAATAACAAACTGTGCAAGGATGGAGGTTGTAGGAGCAAGGAGAAGTTGTCTGTAAAGTTGGTGGATGCCTATTTTCCATTTTGCAGTCCCTTGTCTCCCTCTTGTGGCCTCCTGGAGGCAACTAGCTGTGCAAAAAAAAGACAGCCTGGCGGCCGGCTGTTGCAGTGTTGCCCTCTCAGGCAACACTGAGTGACTGACTGAGCCTCACCGTCTTATATAAAGTTCAGACGGAACTTTGCACGTGTCATAGTGGAGCCCTCAGGATTCCAGAGCCAGCTTTCTGACATCATAATGGGGCCTCAGAGATAAAAGCCTGGGCCCAGGCAGTGTTGGTCAGTGCTGCTCAGCAGGCAGCACTGGACTGGACTGGATTACAGCTGATACAAGGTGTGAAGGAACAAGGGGTGGCTGTGGGCATGCACTTGCTGCCGCTGCCAGTGTTTATCTGCATGGCAGCAGGGCATTTGGGCGTTGCCAGGAAGGCGTTTTTATGTAGATTCCTCCTCTTTCAGCACTGCATTGTGGTGCAAGCAAAAGAAGCAAATCCTGTCTGGCTTCCTCTCCGGCCTTTATTCACCTCCCGTGTAGCTGTGAGTGTGTGAGCCTGCAGGGCCCCATGGAATTGCCTAGAAGTAGGCTGAATCGCTGCAAGGGCTGAACAGCAGTATCGGGCAGGCTCGGGCAACGCGCGGCCCGTTCGGGTTATCGCTTCTCGGCCTTTTGGCTAAGATCAAGTGTAGTATCTGTTCTTATCAGTTTAATATCTGATACGTCCCCTATCTGGGGACCATATATTAAATGGATTTTTAGAACAGGGAGATGGAAATAGAGCTTGCTCTGTCCACTCCACGCATTGACCTGGTATTGCAGTATTTCCAGGACCGGTGCACCCTTTCCTTATGTGTTGACTAAAAGCAGATTCCAAAAGTGTTTTTTGTCTTTGCTATTGTTTCTGTCTTTCTGAAGGGATCTCCCCTTTTAATCCCATTATTTCAACACCTGTTGGACAATGCATGAGTGATAATGAGCTCATTGATTAAATGCAATTAATGAATAGATTGCCACCTCTTGTTGTGTGTCGTCTGTGTTTCTGTGTTTCCGGCATTTCACATTGGAACACCTCATTCACCTTCCTTGTCTTCTCTCCGCCCTCCCTTTTAGGTAAGTTAAAGAGCTGCACCTGAGCCAGCCACTGATTGATTGATTGATTGATTGATTGATTGATTGATTGATTGATTGATTGATTGATGCAGCACAACAGTCAAATAGTGGAGTGGAGTAGGGGAACAGCAAACAGCCAATAAAGCAGCCCGCCCGCTCGCCTGCCCGCCACAATGGACCTACCTGTGTACACTAGATGGATGTGATGGAATGTACTGTCGTCCCTACATTTCAAGAAGAAGTAAGAATTGCAGTTGCAACAAAGCCTTGCTTGCCTACAAAGAGAGCAGCAATTTGGATTTGTTACTATGTTACCTAGAAGAATAACAAACTGTGCAAGGATGGAGGTTGTAGGAGCAAGGAGAAGTTGTCTGTAAAGTTGGTGGATGCCTATTTTCCATTTTGCAGTCCCTTGTCTCCCTCTTGTGGCCTCCTGGAGGCAACTAGCTGTGCAAAAAAAAGACAGCCTGGCGGCCGGCTGTTGCAGTGTTGCCCTCTCAGGCAACACTGAGTGACTGACTGAGCCTCACCGTCTTATATAAAGTTCAGACGGAACTTTGCACGTGTCATAGTGGAGCCCTCAGGATTCCAGAGCCAGCTTTCTGACATCATAATGGGGCCTCAGAGATAAAAGCCTGGGCCCAGGCAGTGTTGGTCAGTGCTGCTCAGCAGGCAGCACTGGACTGGACTGGATTACAGCTGATACAAGGTGTGAAGGAACAAGGGGTGGCTGTGGGCATGCACTTGCTGCCGCTGCCAGTGTTTATCTGCATGGCAGCAGGGCATTTGGGCGTTGCCAGGAAGGCGTTTTTATGTAGATTCCTCCTCTTTCAGCACTGCATTGTGGTGCAAGCAAAAGAAGCAAATCCTGTCTGGCTTCCTCTCCGGCCTTTATTCACCTCCCGTGTAGCTGTGAGTGTGTGAGCCTGCAGGGCCCCATGGAATTGCCTAGAAGTAGGCTGAATCGCTGCAAGGGCTGAACAGCAGTATCGGGCAGGCTCGGGCAACGCGCGGCCCGTTCGGGTTATCGCTTCTCGGCCTTTTGGCTAAGATCAAGTGTAGTATCTGTTCTTATCAGTTTAATATCTGATACGTCCCCTATCTGGGGACCATATATTAAATGGATTTTTAGAACAGGGAGATGGAAATAGAGCTTGCTCTGTCCACTCCACGCATTGACCTGGTATTGCAGTATTTCCAGGACCGGTGCACCCTTTCCTTATGTGTTGACTAAAAGCAGATTCCAAAAGTGTTTTTTGTCTTTGCTATTGTTTCTGTCTTTCTGAAGGGATCTCCCCTTTTAATCCCATTATTTCAACACCTGTTGGACAATGCATGAGTGATAATGAGCTCATTGATTAAATGCAATTAATGAATAGATTGCCACCTCTTGTTGTGTGTCGTCTGTGTTTCTGTGTTTCCGGCATTTCACATTGGAACACCTCATTCACCTTCCTTGTCTTCTCTCCGCCCTCCCTTTTAGGTAAGTTAAAGAGCTGCACCTGAGCCAGCCACTGATTGATTGATTGATTGATTGATTGATTGATTGATTGATTGATTGATTGATTGATTGATGCAGCACAACAGTCAAATAGTGGAGTGGAGTAGGGGAACAGCAAACAGCCAATAAAGCAGCCCGCCCGCTCGCCTGCCCGCCACAATGGACCTACCTGTGTACACTAGATGGATGTGATGGAATGTACTGTCGTCCCTACATTTCAAGAAGAAGTAAGAATTGCAGTTGCAACAAAGCCTTGCTTGCCTACAAAGAGAGCAGCAATTTGGATTTGTTACTATGTTACCTAGAAGAATAACAAACTGTGCAAGGATGGAGGTTGTAGGAGCAAGGAGAAGTTGTCTGTAAAGTTGGTGGATGCCTATTTTCCATTTTGCAGTCCCTTGTCTCCCTCTTGTGGCCTCCTGGAGGCAACTAGCTGTGCAAAAAAAAGACAGCCTGGCGGCCGGCTGTTGCAGTGTTGCCCTCTCAGGCAACACTGAGTGACTGACTGAGCCTCACCGTCTTATATAAAGTTCAGACGGAACTTTGCACGTGTCATAGTGGAGCCCTCAGGATTCCAGAGCCAGCTTTCTGACATCATAATGGGGCCTCAGAGATAAAAGCCTGGGCCCAGGCAGTGTTGGTCAGTGCTGCTCAGCAGGCAGCACTGGACTGGACTGGATTACAGCTGATACAAGGTGTGAAGGAACAAGGGGTGGCTGTGGGCATGCACTTGCTGCCGCTGCCAGTGTTTATCTGCATGGCAGCAGGGCATTTGGGCGTTGCCAGGAAGGCGTTTTTATGTAGATTCCTCCTCTTTCAGCACTGCATTGTGGTGCAAGCAAAAGAAGCAAATCCTGTCTGGCTTCCTCTCCGGCCTTTATTCACCTCCCGTGTAGCTGTGAGTGTGTGAGCCTGCAGGGCCCCATGGAATTGCCTAGAAGTAGGCTGAATCGCTGCAAGGGCTGAACAGCAGTATCGGGCAGGCTCGGGCAACGCGCGGCCCGTTCGGGTTATCGCTTCTCGGCCTTTTGGCTAAGATCAAGTGTAGTATCTGTTCTTATCAGTTTAATATCTGATACGTCCCCTATCTGGGGACCATATATTAAATGGATTTTTAGAACAGGGAGATGGAAATAGAGCTTGCTCTGTCCACTCCACGCATTGACCTGGTATTGCAGTATTTCCAGGACCGGTGCACCCTTTCCTTATGTGTTGACTAAAAGCAGATTCCAAAAGTGTTTTTTGTCTTTGCTATTGTTTCTGTCTTTCTGAAGGGATCTCCCCTTTTAATCCCATTATTTCAACACCTGTTGGACAATGCATGAGTGATAATGAGCTCATTGATTAAATGCAATTAATGAATAGATTGCCACCTCTTGTTGTGTGTCGTCTGTGTTTCTGTGTTTCCGGCATTTCACATTGGAACACCTCATTCACCTTCCTTGTCTTCTCTCCGCCCTCCCTTTTAGGTAAGTTAAAGAGCTGCACCTGAGCCAGCCACTGATTGATTGATTGATTGATTGATTGATTGATTGATTGATTGATTGATTGATGCAGCACAACAGTCAAATAGTGGAGTGGAGTAGGGGAACAGCAAACAGCCAATAAAGCAGCCCGCCCGCTCGCCTGCCCGCCACAATGGACCTACCTGTGTACACTAGATGGATGTGATGGAATGTACTGTCGTCCCTACATTTCAAGAAGAAGTAAGAATTGCAGTTGCAACAAAGCCTTGCTTGCCTACAAAGAGAGCAGCAATTTGGATTTGTTACTATGTTACCTAGAAGAATAACAAACTGTGCAAGGATGGAGGTTGTAGGAGCAAGGAGAAGTTGTCTGTAAAGTTGGTGGATGCCTATTTTCCATTTTGCAGTCCCTTGTCTCCCTCTTGTGGCCTCCTGGAGGCAACTAGCTGTGCAAAAAAAAGACAGCCTGGCGGCCGGCTGTTGCAGTGTTGCCCTCTCAGGCAACACTGAGTGACTGACTGAGCCTCACCGTCTTATATAAAGTTCAGACGGAACTTTGCACGTGTCATAGTGGAGCCCTCAGGATTCCAGAGCCAGCTTTCTGACATCATAATGGGGCCTCAGAGATAAAAGCCTGGGCCCAGGCAGTGTTGGTCAGTGCTGCTCAGCAGGCAGCACTGGACTGGACTGGATTACAGCTGATACAAGGTGTGAAGGAACAAGGGGTGGCTGTGGGCATGCACTTGCTGCCGCTGCCAGTGTTTATCTGCATGGCAGCAGGGCATTTGGGCGTTGCCAGGAAGGCGTTTTTATGTAGATTCCTCCTCTTTCAGCACTGCATTGTGGTGCAAGCAAAAGAAGCAAATCCTGTCTGGCTTCCTCTCCGGCCTTTATTCACCTCCCGTGTAGCTGTGAGTGTGTGAGCCTGCAGGGCCCCATGGAATTGCCTAGAAGTAGGCTGAATCGCTGCAAGGGCTGAACAGCAGTATCGGGCAGGCTCGGGCAACGCGCGGCCCGTTCGGGGTTATCGCTTCTCGGCCTTTTGGCTAAGATCAAGTGTAGTATCTGTTCTTATCAGTTTAATATCTGATACGTCCCCTATCTGGGGACCATATATTAAATGGATTTTTAGAACAGGGAGATGGAAATAGAGCTTGCTCTGTCCACTCCACGCATTGACCTGGTATTGCAGTATTTCCAGGACCGGTGCACCCTTTCCTTATGTGTTGACTAAAAGCAGATTCCAAAAGTGTTTTTTGTCTTTGCTATTGTTTCTGTCTTTCTGAAGGGATCTCCCCTTTTAATCCCATTATTTCAACACCTGTTGGACAATGCATGAGTGATAATGAGCTCATTGATTAAATGCAATTAATGAATAGATTGCCACCTCTTGTTGTGTGTCGTCTGTGTTTCTGTGTTTCCGGCATTTCACATTGGAACACCTCATTCACCTTCCTTGTCTTCTCTCCGCCCTCCCTTTTAGGTAAGTTAAAGAGCTGCACCTGAGCCAGCCACTGATTGATTGATTGATTGATTGATTGATTGATTGATTGATTGATTGATTGATTGATTGATTGATGCAGCACAACAGTCAAATAGTGGAGTGGAGTAGGGGAACAGCAAACAGCCAATAAAGCAGCCCGCCCGCTCGCCTGCCCGCCACAATGGACCTACCTGTGTACACTAGATGGATGTGATGGAATGTACTGTCGTCCCTACATTTCAAGAAGAAGTAAGAATTGCAGTTGCAACAAAGCCTTGCTTGCCTACAAAGAGAGCAGCAATTTGGATTTGTTACTATGTTACCTAGAAGAATAACAAACTGTGCAAGGATGGAGGTTGTAGGAGCAAGGAGAAGTTGTCTGTAAAGTTGGTGGATGCCTATTTTCCATTTTGCAGTCCCTTGTCTCCCTCTTGTGGCCTCCTGGAGGCAACTAGCTGTGCAAAAAAAAGACAGCCTGGCGGCCGGCTGTTGCAGTGTTGCCCTCTCAGGCAACACTGAGTGACTGACTGAGCCTCACCGTCTTATATAAAGTTCAGACGGAACTTTGCACGTGTCATAGTGGAGCCCTCAGGATTCCAGAGCCAGCTTTCTGACATCATAATGGGGCCTCAGAGATAAAAGCCTGGGCCCAGGCAGTGTTGGTCAGTGCTGCTCAGCAGGCAGCACTGGACTGGACTGGATTACAGCTGATACAAGGTGTGAAGGAACAAGGGGTGGCTGTGGGCATGCACTTGCTGCCGCTGCCAGTGTTTATCTGCATGGCAGCAGGGCATTTGGGCGTTGCCAGGAAGGCGTTTTTATGTAGATTCCTCCTCTTTCAGCACTGCATTGTGGTGCAAGCAAAAGAAGCAAATCCTGTCTGGCTTCCTCTCCGGCCTTTATTCACCTCCCGTGTAGCTGTGAGTGTGTGAGCCTGCAGGGCCCCATGGAATTGCCTAGAAGTAGGCTGAATCGCTGCAAGGGCTGAACAGCAGTATCGGGCAGGCTCGGGCAACGCGCGGCCCGTTCGGGTTATCGCTTCTCGGCCTTTTGGCTAAGATCAAGTGTAGTATCTGTTCTTATCAGTTTAATATCTGATACGTCCCCTATCTGGGGACCATATATTAAATGGATTTTTAGAACAGGGAGATGGAAATAGAGCTTGCTCTGTCCACTCCACGCATTGACCTGGTATTGCAGTATTTCCAGGACCGGTGCACCCTTTCCTTATGTGTTGACTAAAAGCAGATTCCAAAAGTGTTTTTTGTCTTTGCTATTGTTTCTGTCTTTCTGAAGGGATCTCCCCTTTTAATCCCATTATTTCAACACCTGTTGGACAATGCATGAGTGATAATGAGCTCATTGATTAAATGCAATTAATGAATAGATTGCCACCTCTTGTTGTGTGTCGTCTGTGTTTCTGTGTTTCCGGCATTTCACATTGGAACACCTCATTCACCTTCCTTGTCTTCTCTCCGCCCTCCCTTTTAGGTAAGTTAAAGAGCTGCACCTGAGCCAGCCACTGATTGATTGATTGATTGATTGATTGATTGATTGATTGATTGATTGATTGATGCAGCACAACAGTCAAATAGTGGAGTGGAGTAGGGGAACAGCAAACAGCCAATAAAGCAGCCCGCCCGCTCGCCTGCCCGCCACAATGGACCTACCTGTGTACACTAGATGGATGTGATGGAATGTACTGTCGTCCCTACATTTCAAGAAGAAGTAAGAATTGCAGTTGCAACAAAGCCTTGCTTGCCTACAAAGAGAGCAGCAATTTGGATTTGTTACTATGTTACCTAGAAGAATAACAAACTGTGCAAGGATGGAGGTTGTAGGAGCAAGGAGAAGTTGTCTGTAAAGTTGGTGGATGCCTATTTTCCATTTTGCAGTCCCTTGTCTCCCTCTTGTGGCCTCCTGGAGGCAACTAGCTGTGCAAAAAAAAGACAGCCTGGCGGCCGGCTGTTGCAGTGTTGCCCTCTCAGGCAACACTGAGTGACTGACTGAGCCTCACCGTCTTATATAAAGTTCAGACGGAACTTTGCACGTGTCATAGTGGAGCCCTCAGGATTCCAGAGCCAGCTTTCTGACATCATAATGGGGCCTCAGAGATAAAAGCCTGGGCCCAGGCAGTGTTGGTCAGTGCTGCTCAGCAGGCAGCACTGGACTGGACTGGATTACAGCTGATACAAGGTGTGAAGGAACAAGGGGTGGCTGTGGGCATGCACTTGCTGCCGCTGCCAGTGTTTATCTGCATGGCAGCAGGGCATTTGGGCGTTGCCAGGAAGGCGTTTTTATGTAGATTCCTCCTCTTTCAGCACTGCATTGTGGTGCAAGCAAAAGAAGCAAATCCTGTCTGGCTTCCTCTCCGGCCTTTATTCACCTCCCGTGTAGCTGTGAGTGTGTGAGCCTGCAGGGCCCCATGGAATTGCCTAGAAGTAGGCTGAATCGCTGCAAGGGCTGAACAGCAGTATCGGGCAGGCTCGGGCAACGCGCGGCCCGTTCGGGGTTATCGCTTCTCGGCCTTTTGGCTAAGATCAAGTGTAGTATCTGTTCTTATCAGTTTAATATCTGATACGTCCCCTATCTGGGGACCATATATTAAATGGATTTTTAGAACAGGGAGATGGAAATAGAGCTTGCTCTGTCCACTCCACGCATTGACCTGGTATTGCAGTATTTCCAGGACCGGTGCACCCTTTCCTTATGTGTTGACTAAAAGCAGATTCCAAAAGTGTTTTTTGTCTTTGCTATTGTTTCTGTCTTTCTGAAGGGATCTCCCCTTTTAATCCCATTATTTCAACACCTGTTGGACAATGCATGAGTGATAATGAGCTCATTGATTAAATGCAATTAATGAATAGATTGCCACCTCTTGTTGTGTGTCGTCTGTGTTTCTGTGTTTCCGGCATTTCACATTGGAACACCTCATTCACCTTCCTTGTCTTCTCTCCGCCCTCCCTTTTAGGTAAGTTAAAGAGCTGCACCTGAGCCAGCCACTGATTGATTGATTGATTGATTGATTGATTGATTGATTGATTGATTGATTGATTGATGCAGCACAACAGTCAAATAGTGGAGTGGAGTAGGGGAACAGCAAACAGCCAATAAAGCAGCCCGCCCGCTCGCCTGCCCGCCACAATGGACCTACCTGTGTACACTAGATGGATGTGATGGAATGTACTGTCGTCCCTACATTTCAAGAAGAAGTAAGAATTGCAGTTGCAACAAAGCCTTGCTTGCCTACAAAGAGAGCAGCAATTTGGATTTGTTACTATGTTACCTAGAAGAATAACAAACTGTGCAAGGATGGAGGTTGTAGGAGCAAGGAGAAGTTGTCTGTAAAGTTGGTGGATGCCTATTTTCCATTTTGCAGTCCCTTGTCTCCCTCTTGTGGCCTCCTGGAGGCAACTAGCTGTGCAAAAAAAAGACAGCCTGGCGGCCGGCTGTTGCAGTGTTGCCCTCTCAGGCAACACTGAGTGACTGACTGAGCCTCACCGTCTTATATAAAGTTCAGACGGAACTTTGCACGTGTCATAGTGGAGCCCTCAGGATTCCAGAGCCAGCTTTCTGACATCATAATGGGGCCTCAGAGATAAAAGCCTGGGCCCAGGCAGTGTTGGTCAGTGCTGCTCAGCAGGCAGCACTGGACTGGACTGGATTACAGCTGATACAAGGTGTGAAGGAACAAGGGGTGGCTGTGGGCATGCACTTGCTGCCGCTGCCAGTGTTTATCTGCATGGCAGCAGGGCATTTGGGCGTTGCCAGGAAGGCGTTTTTATGTAGATTCCTCCTCTTTCAGCACTGCATTGTGGTGCAAGCAAAAGAAGCAAATCCTGTCTGGCTTCCTCTCCGGCCTTTATTCACCTCCCGTGTAGCTGTGAGTGTGTGAGCCTGCAGGGCCCCATGGAATTGCCTAGAAGTAGGCTGAATCGCTGCAAGGGCTGAACAGCAGTATCGGGCAGGCTCGGGCAACGCGCGGCCCGTTCGGGTTATCGCTTCTCGGCCTTTTGGCTAAGATCAAGTGTAGTATCTGTTCTTATCAGTTTAATATCTGATACGTCCCCTATCTGGGGACCATATATTAAATGGATTTTTAGAACAGGGAGATGGAAATAGAGCTTGCTCTGTCCACTCCACGCATTGACCTGGTATTGCAGTATTTCCAGGACCGGTGCACCCTTTCCTTATGTGTTGACTAAAAGCAGATTCCAAAAGTGTTTTTTGTCTTTGCTATTGTTTCTGTCTTTCTGAAGGGATCTCCCCTTTTAATCCCATTATTTCAACACCTGTTGGACAATGCATGAGTGATAATGAGCTCATTGATTAAATGCAATTAATGAATAGATTGCCACCTCTTGTTGTGTGTCGTCTGTGTTTCTGTGTTTCCGGCATTTCACATTGGAACACCTCATTCACCTTCCTTGTCTTCTCTCCGCCCTCCCTTTTAGGTAAGTTAAAGAGCTGCACCTGAGCCAGCCACTGATTGATTGATTGATTGATTGATTGATTGATTGATTGATTGATTGATTGATTGATGCAGCACAACAGTCAAATAGTGGAGTGGAGTAGGGGAACAGCAAACAGCCAATAAAGCAGCCCGCCCGCTCGCCTGCCCGCCACAATGGACCTACCTGTGTACACTAGATGGATGTGATGGAATGTACTGTCGTCCCTACATTTCAAGAAGAAGTAAGAATTGCAGTTGCAACAAAGCCTTGCTTGCCTACAAAGAGAGCAGCAATTTGGATTTGTTACTATGTTACCTAGAAGAATAACAAACTGTGCAAGGATGGAGGTTGTAGGAGCAAGGAGAAGTTGTCTGTAAAGTTGGTGGATGCCTATTTTCCATTTTGCAGTCCCTTGTCTCCCTCTTGTGGCCTCCTGGAGGCAACTAGCTGTGCAAAAAAAAGACAGCCTGGCGGCCGGCTGTTGCAGTGTTGCCCTCTCAGGCAACACTGAGTGACTGACTGAGCCTCACCGTCTTATATAAAGTTCAGACGGAACTTTGCACGTGTCATAGTGGAGCCCTCAGGATTCCAGAGCCAGCTTTCTGACATCATAATGGGGCCTCAGAGATAAAAGCCTGGGCCCAGGCAGTGTTGGTCAGTGCTGCTCAGCAGGCAGCACTGGACTGGACTGGATTACAGCTGATACAAGGTGTGAAGGAACAAGGGGTGGCTGTGGGCATGCACTTGCTGCCGCTGCCAGTGTTTATCTGCATGGCAGCAGGGCATTTGGGCGTTGCCAGGAAGGCGTTTTTATGTAGATTCCTCCTCTTTCAGCACTGCATTGTGGTGCAAGCAAAATAAGCAAATCCTGTCTGGCTTCCTCTCCGGCCTTTATTCACCTCCCGTGTAGCTGTGAGTGTGTGAGCCTGCAGGGCCCCATGGAATTGCCTAGAAGTAGGCTGAATCGCTGCAAGGGCTGAACAGCAGTATCGGGCAGGCTCGGGCAACGCGCGGCCCGTTCGGGTTATCGCTTCTCGGCCTTTTGGCTAAGATCAAGTGTAGTATCTGTTCTTATCAGTTTAATATCTGATACGTCCCCTATCTGGGGACCATATATTAAATGGATTTTTAGAACAGGGAGATGGAAATAGAGCTTGCTCTGTCCACTCCACGCATTGACCTGGTATTGCAGTATTTCCAGGACCGGTGCACCCTTTCCTTATGTGTTGACTAAAAGCAGATTCCAAAAGTGTTTTTTGTCTTTGCTATTGTTTCTGTCTTTCTGAAGGGATCTCCCCTTTTAATCCCATTATTTCAACACCTGTTGGACAATGCATGAGTGATAATGAGCTCATTGATTAAATGCAATTAATGAATAGATTGCCACCTCTTGTTGTGTGTCGTCTGTGTTTCTGTGTTTCCGGCATTTCACATTGGAACACCTCATTCACCTTCCTTGTCTTCTCTCCGCCCTCCCTTTTAGGTAAGTTAAAGAGCTGCACCTGAGCCAGCCACTGATTGATTGATTGATTGATTGATTGATTGATTGATTGATTGATGCAGCACAACAGTCAAATAGTGGAGTGGAGTAGGGGAACAGCAAACAGCCAATAAAGCAGCCCGCCCGCTCGCCTGCCCGCCACAATGGACCTACCTGTGTACACTAGATGGATGTGATGGAATGTACTGTCGTCCATACATTTCAAGAAGAAGTAAAAATTGCAGTTGCAACAAAGCCTTGCTTGCCTACAAAGAGAGCAGCAATTTGGATTTGTTACTATGTTACCTAGAAGAATAACAAACTGTGCAAGGATGGAGGTTGTAGGAGCAAGGAGAAGTTGTCTGTAAAGTTGGTGGATGCCTATTTTCCATTTTGCAGTCCCTTGTCTCCCTCTTGTGGCCTCCTGGAGGCAACTAGCTGTGCAAAAAAAAGACAGCCTGGCGGCCGGCTGTTGCAGTGTTGCCCTCTCAGGCAACACTGAGTGACTGACTGAGCCTCACCGTCTTATATAAAGTTCAGACGGAACTTTGCACGTGTCATAGTGGAGCCCTCAGGATTCCAGAGCCAGCTTTCTGACATCATAATGGGGCCTCAGAGATAAAAGCCTGGGCCCAGGCAGTGTTGGTCAGTGCTGCTCAGCAGGCAGCACTGGACTGGACTGGATTACAGCTGATACAAGGTGTGAAGGAACAAGGGGTGGCTGTGGGCATGCACTTGCTGCCGCTGCCAGTGTTTATCTGCATGGCAGCAGGGCATTTGGGCGTTGCCAGGAAGGCGTTTTTATGTAGATTCCTCCTCTTTCAGCACTGCATTGTGGTGCAAGCAAAAGAAGCAAATCCTGTCTGGCTTCCTCTCCGGCCTTTATTCACCTCCCGTGTAGCTGTGAGTGTGTGAGCCTGCAGGGCCCCATGGAATTGCCTAGAAGTAGGCTGAATCGCTGCAAGGGCTGAACAGCAGTATCGGGCAGGCTCGGGCAACACGCGGCCCGTTCGGGTTATCGCTTCTCGGCCTTTTGGCTAAGATCAAGTGTAGTATCTGTTCTTATCAGTTTAATATCTGATACGTCCCCTATCTGGGGACCATATATTAAATGGATTTTTAGAACAGGGAGATGGAAATAGAGCTTGCTCTGTCCACTCCACGCATTGACCTGGTATTGCAGTATTTCCAGGACCGGTGCACCCTTTCCTTATGTGTTGACTAAAAGCAGATTCCAAAAGTGTTTTTTGTCTTTGCTATTGTTTCTGTCTTTCTGAAGGGATCTCCCCTTTTAATCCCATTATTTCAACACCTGTTGGACAATGCATGAGTGATAATGAGCTCATTGATTAAATGCAATTAATGAATAGATTGCCACCTCTTGTTGTGTGTCGTCTGTGTTTCTGTGTTTCCGGCATTTCACATTGGAACACCTCATTCACCTTCCTTGTCTTCTCTCCGCCCTCCCTTTTAGGTAAGTTAAAGAGCTGCACCTGAGCCAGCCACTGATTGATTGATTGATTGATTGATTGATTGATTGATTGATTGATGCAGCACAACAGTCAAATAGTGGAGTGGAGTAGGGGAACAGCAAACAGCCAATAAAGCAGCCCGCCCGCTCGCCTGCCCGCCACAATGGACCTACCTGTGTACACTAGATGGATGTGATGGAATGTACTGTCGTCCCTACATTTCAAGAAGAAGTAAGAATTGCAGTTGCAACAAAGCCTTGCTTGCCTACAAAGAGAGCAGCAATTTGGATTTGTTACTATGTTACCTAGAAGAATAACAAACTGTGCAAGGATGGAGGTTGTAGGAGCAAGGAGAAGTTGTCTGTAAAGTTGGTGGATGCCTATTTTCCATTTTGCAGTCCCTTGTCTCCCTCTTGTGGCCTCCTGGAGGCAACTAGCTGTGCAAAAAAAAGACAGCCTGGCGGCCGGCTGTTGCAGTGTTGCCCTCTCAGGCAACACTGAGTGACTGACTGAGCCTCACCGTCTTATATAAAGTTCAGACGGAACTTTGCACGTGTCATAGTGGAGCCCTCAGGATTCCAGAGCCAGCTTTCTGACATCATAATGGGGCCTCAGAGATAAAAGCCTGGGCCCAGGCAGTGTTGGTCAGTGCTGCTCAGCAGGCAGCACTGGACTGGACTGGATTACAGCTGATACAAGGTGTGAAGGAACAAGGGGTGGCTGTGGGCATGCACTTGCTGCCGCTGCCAGTGTTTATCTGCATGGCAGCAGGGCATTTGGGCGTTGCCAGGAAGGCGTTTTTATGTAGATTCCTCCTCTTTCAGCACTGCATTGTGGTGCAAGCAAAAGAAGCAAATCCTGTCTGGCTTCCTCTCCGGCCTTTATTCACCTCCCGTGTAGCTGTGAGTGTGTGAGCCTGCAGGGCCCCATGGAATTGCCTAGAAGTAGGCTGAATCGCTGCAAGGGCTGAACAGCAGTATCGGGCAGGCTCGGGCAACGCGCGGCCCGTTCGGGTTATCGCTTCTCGGCCTTTTGGCTAAGATCAAGTGTAGTATCTGTTCTTATCAGTTTAATATCTGATACGTCCCCTATCTGGGGACCATATATTAAATGGATTTTTAGAACAGGGAGATGGAAATAGAGCTTGCTCTGTCCACTCCACGCATTGACCTGGTATTGCAGTATTTCCAGGACCGGTGCACCCTTTCCTTATGTGTTGACTAAAAGCAGATTCCAAAAGTGTTTTTTGTCTTTGCTATTGTTTCTGTCTTTCTGAAGGGATCTCCCCTTTTAATCCCATTATTTCAACACCTGTTG